>NC_056743.1:1037087468-1037167468 GCF_019279795.1 Protopterus annectens | reverse complement strand
CTTGACATGAAGCAGAGTCTATTCCAAAGGTGTGGTAATCTCTAGGAGACCAATCTGTCCTGCCAGTGGGTTCTATTAATGTCACATACCAGGTTAAAGCCATTAGAGTGAGTAACCCGTGTACCATTTGAGTTATGGATGTGCAGCATTTCCAATAAAACAGAGTCAAAGACTGCCTTAAATGCAAGGCAGAGATCACCTCTGAGCAGTCTGTATCAACCAAAATAAAGTGACAGTGATTTTAGATGGTCCTTAAAGGACAGATGCTGAATACCTTGAATTTTCCTTCAGAGAAATCTTTGTGGTTTCGCCAGTAGCTGCAGGTGCTTGGAAAGGTACATACCAAAAGGGGAATTGTACTTAATTATTGGCCTGATGTGGGAAGAGTACAGGGAGGTTATATCTTCTTTTTTTTTCTGGAGGGAATGCCCTTACTTATGAGATGAGCATTATAGAATGCCCTTCTTACCACTGTAGAGACATGGTAATCAAAGGTAAGTTTGCTGTCAACCTGTGTGCCATGTCACTCACCACTGAGTGCATACTTAGGGTGTTCTTATTGATGTGGTAGTTAGCAGGAATATCACTTATACTAAAAGGGATGATAATACATTTTTTTGCATTGAATTTAAGGCATGACTTTGGCACCAGTCATTTGTTTGTGTAAGACCCTTTTGTAGGATGTTGACATCATTTAGAGATTCTATGAGTGCTCCCATTTTGCAGTCACCAGCAAACTTTGTCAGCCATAGACCTTTAGCTTTAGCTTGAACTTTGCAGAAATAGATTCCAGACAGTAGAGGTCCCAGGACTGATCTCTGTGGAACACCACTGGTTACAGGTCTGCTGCTGGAGGTGGATTCCAATATTTTGACTACATGGGTTCTATCAGTGAGCCAGTTAGCAACCCATCTAAAATGATATACAGGTTGACACCTAGCTGAGTGAGTTTGCCAATTATGCCTAAGTGGAGGATAGTGTCAAAAGTCTTGGTTTAGTCTAGGTAGGCTGTGCACAGATTTCCCCTCTTCAAGGGCCTTGGTGATTGTCTTGAAGAAGTCCACCAGCTTTAACAGGCATGGTCTCCCTTTGACAAATACAAATTGAATAGGATCAAGTGTTTGGAGGTTACCAATGTCTTTGTTGATAAGGTCCTTGATTATTCTCTCCTGGCCTTGCAGATAAGGCTAGTTGGGCAAATAGGTCTATAGTTCCCAGGGTCAGTGGAAGCACCACCTTTGGTCAAGGGGATAACAGTGGTCTTTTTTCCATTCAGCCGGAATGAAGCCAGTGCTTAGACTATGATTGAAAGCAGTATACAACCGGGTTGCTAATTCTTGTTGAAGCCCATGTAGGACATAGCCAGGGATGTTATGTCATAATAGGGATTCAGAGCTAACTATCTTTACAACAGTGGGTGAAAAGGGCAGCAACAGGGTAAACGTCCCTCCAAATATAAACAAATGTCTGCCCATAATAAAAACACAAATGAGATATAATGCACACTTCAGATAGTCTTACAAGGAAAAAGCAATCAAGCTCTTAAAATTTGCACTTCACATAGAGGGCATGTAGTGGCTGGAGGACGTGCAAGCCATCGATGGCAGAAGTTCCTGAAGGTGACTGTTTCCTAGTTTGCAGTAAAACCTCTGAGGAATTTAATTTTTCTTTATCTCTTGGTCCTTAACTTGTCAACTCTTTTATCAAACTCATTAGAAAAGATATAGATTTCAATAATTCTTCATAAAATTTTCAAAATTAATTACAAACCAACAAAACTGTAGTTCATAAGGCCTTGATCCTCTTGATGTCCACACTCTGAATCATCATATGACATAATCACCTGTCCCTCCCCTCTACTCTTTTACTTCCATACCTGGCAATTTACTTTATCTGACTTTTGTTTAGCCTTCTTTGCCCCCCAGTATTTCTTGCAATTACATCTCCACCCTCACCCCCACCATATTCTTCTACCTTTGCAGAGTGCACATAAAATTGCAGATCCTAGAGTATATCACCTTTACAAAGAAAGCACAATTATGTTTTCTTTTCTTTTTTTCTCTATGATGGTGAGTGGTCAGCAAGTGCCTTGTCAACTGAATTATATATTGTGATATTGTATATCAAAGCAAATATAATCAACTGAGTAAAGTTGTCTCTGTGGTAAAGACATTTTGGCCCTAATTACATCTCAGATGTCCTGGGTTCAACTAATGTGGTTTGGGTGCTGAATGTGTTGGCTGGGTAGGGAGTGAATGCCTGAGGCTGTCTCTCCCCTCTTTGTCTATATATGTATGTATGTTTGTGTGTGTGTATATGAATGTGTGTGTGTGTGTGTGTGTGTGTGTGTGTGTGTGTGTGTGTGTGTGTGTGTGTGTGTGTGTATGTGTATTGGAAGCATCCCACTACTGACGTCTTATCTGATAGAATACCTGGAAGTATACCACCATGCATAGGGTCTCTGGGATATGAAAGTCTGCCACACAGTGCACTTGAACTAACCACGGCTGCATATGCGTAAATGTATACTCAGCTGTGGCTCTGCAGAATAGGCATAAAACTGCACTTTCTGTCCAAAGCTAGATGGGGGGATGAAGAATCTAGAATCCAATAGATGATAGTGTAATTCCTGGCTCTCACCACCCTCTTTGAGGAAAAGCTCCTGTACAGACTGCCTAAAACAAAGTCAGACATCAGCTTAAGATTATATTGCATGTTGCTAGGCATATAGTGGCGAATGCAATTACACCTGTGAGAAGTTAATCTCTCATGCCACCGCAAGGGACAACAGTGGGTGAAAAGGTCAGCAGCAGGGTAGATGTTGTCCCTCCAAACATAAACAAATGTCTGTCCATAATAAAACGACAAATGTGTTGTATCGCGCACTTCAGAAAGTCTTACAATGAAAAAGCAATCAAGCTCTTAAAATATGCACTGAAGACCTACACAAAGAGAAGGAAGGATAATAGACTGAGATATAAAGAAAAGATGCAAGTATTAAGCATAATCATTTTGTAGAAAATTAGGCAGCTGAAATTAGTCACATAGGGTAAGGCAAAGAGTAAGTTTATAAGGAAGGAAGAAAACTGATTAGAGGATGAATAACTGTGGAAAATGAATAGTAAGTCAGGCTACATGTAAAAAGTATTTTATGAAGAGAAAGTTACGAGGCTTGGGAAAACTTTTAAAGAGAATGTAGTGAAGAGTGGGAGGAATCTAAGGACTAAATAATGGTGGAATAAGGGGGAGGGAGAGAGTAAATGCTTATATTTTGGAAGGGGTACCTGTTGATATTTTGGTGACCTTAAATATGAGTCTTCTAGAATTAAGACTGCAAATGTGAGTATTTAATATTGTGATATTGCAGGGCATTCCACCTTATAAGATCTACACCAATGTGTATATATATATATATATATATATATGTGTGTGTGTGTGTGTGTGTGTGTGTGTGTGTGTGTGTGTGTGTGTGTGTGTTTGTATGTGTGAGTGTGTGTGTGTGTGTGTGTGTGTGTGTGTGTGTGTGTGTGTGTGTGTGTGTGTGTGTGTGTGTGTGTGTGTGTGTGTGTGTGGTTTCACTTTACAAGCTCGAGATACTGAAATATTGAATTTCAATATCTCAAGACCATAAAGCTGAAACTGCAGATAAGCGAAACGGCACTTAATCGTAGACTATATAATTGAATGACATACTTTCCAAATGATCCCTGCATAACTATTGAGTACCAGCATCAGCTAGGCCTATGAAACACAGCAGGCAGAATGGCAGATGTAGAATACCCTGCTCCGGGAAGTTTAGGTGCAATTTATGAAACTACTGCATCTCAGAAGTGAAAACCAGTGCTGTTACTAGAGGGATATAGTATGAACCTGGAAAGAGCATTAAGAGTTAAAACTACTGGTGTTGCAAGTGGAAAGCTACCCAACAATGTAAAGGTAGGGCAGTCACAATAACTTGTGGTACTTGAGAGGCGTTAATAAAAACAGTCCAGCATAATCATGTAGGTGATCTGACTAAGGTGTAAGCTGTGCTCTGAACTAAGGCATAGAGTGGAGGCTTCAAGGGACCCTCCATATCTGCTAGTCGATGATGCCTTAGCTTCCACACCCATAGATATAATCCCTGATCTACCCTCTTGAAAAGCTCTGTTACAGCAAGTGGAGATAGTAAGGAGAAAGGATACTAGGTCTTCCAGTAACCCCGCCATACAGCTGCAGGATATAGATGTACAGCAATTCCCCACAAAAATTGGGGTATTTAGTAAAAAGAGGATTGTGGATGCTAGCACCGACAATATAGTGATAGTCTTTACAACTGTAAATAACCTTTCTGACCTCAGCAAGGCTACTATTTCGCTGATGGATGGCATGTTCTTTTATAAGGGCATCATCTGCAGCCAGCTTTATAATATACATGGACTTGTGAAATATGGTGGTTACAGCAAATTTGTACCATTACTATATAGTGTCTAATGAGTAAGAAATCTTTGAAGGCATACAACTATCTATGGCACTGCATGTTCCAGCTCCTTGCAGAGCATGGATTTGAAACCTGCCTATATTATGTGCTGTCAGATTTTCAAATAGCATCCATAAAGAGTATCAAATCCAATATCAATGGTGTAACAGCTAAGGGTCACATGTTCTACTTTGATCAGAATATCTGGCAGAATGTACAAAAGTTGGGCATAGCTTCCATCTATAATACCAACTATGAGTTCCAGCTGTCAGTTAAGTGTCTAGTGACATTGGCTTTCCTACCCAAGGAGGAGGTGTTACCAGCAATTACCACTGTTGTGGGAGTTTTTGCCCCCAGAGGGACAGGAGTTGATAAAGTATATCAGACTGGTATGTCCTCTGCAAACTGAGAAAGTTCAGTACAAGAATAACAGCACATTGCAGGTTCCCACCCCTCTTCCCTTTACAGTTTTGGAACGTATACACCCCGAATGCCCTCTTTCTGTCCCGAACGCAGAATTCTGTGGAGGCTTGGCACCAGAGACTCAAATGTTTATTGGGTGCCAAAGCCACAGATTTGTCTAACCTGATGTCAACACTAGCCAGGGAACAAGACTGGGTATCGGAACTATGGGTCCGGATGGCTGGTGGGTGCCCGCCTTTGCCTAAAAGGAGACAAGTGGTCTGGAGACATACCCAATTTAAACATATTTTACAGCACAAAGGGTCATATGATATAGTGGGGTTCCTGAGAACTATTTCCTGAGTTTTAAAAATGTGACAGATATCCATTGAATATTTTTGTGAGTGGTATTCCATTGGTGTGCACCACTGTGTTGTCTGTATACTCTTCTAACTGCTTACAGGTGTTACGACCGCAGGATGGAGCACTATTTCTACGTGAATGGCTATGGGGACTCAGATGGTGATGGGAACTGTTTGCAGCACATACAGTATATTTAATAAACACATCCGCAAACCATTGTTTTTGATGTTTTGAGACTTCAATATTGTAAGTCTAGATGTTTTGTACTTTCGCTTATCTGCATTTTCGACTTTACGGTTTTGAGATACTGAAATTCGATATTTCAGTATCTCAAGCTTGTAAAATGAATCCATACGTCCACACGTGTGTGTGTGTGTGTTTGTGTGTGTGTGTGTGTGTGTGTGTGTGTGTGTGTGTGTGTGTGTGTGTGTGTGTGTGTGTGTGTGTGTGTGTGCGTGTGTTTGTGTGTGGAGGTTGCATCCCACACATTAGGCAGTGCAGTTTAAAGGTGTTACAGTGCTTTAACATTTATTGTATTTCCTCTGAAGTTACACCTTACTTTTCAGAGTTGCAGGGCTCACAGTTATTTGTCTCATATCTCTGATAGGTGTCCTGTTAGTCTTTCATCATATATTGTATACCCATAAGTAAAAAAAGAATCATGGAAAAAGGGAAAAACAATGAAACCAAAGCACTAAACGGGATGCCAAATTTAAGACTGAAGTATGTAGTCCCCAAACTGCATATATTTCAAATTAAAGATATTTTCTCAATCACTAGCTAAAAGTACTTCTTCAGCAAAGGGTTTATACTCCTTCTATTTGCCTAATGATACTTTCCCAATCAGCAAGTAAAAGTAAAACCGTCACTCAAGGTTTAATACCCTTCCCATGAACTTATACTTTTAACAGATAGAAAAAAAGTAAAAACAATTAAAAAATAATAATTATGTCAGTGATTGTGGATGTATCATATATGTCTCTCACACTGTTTGAACTTTGTATTATATTTACTGGTTTAATAAAAATGGAGCTTCACTGAGTTGCTTTGTTTAAATTTCTGCTTCAGGTTGGTATCACCTGTACGTGTTAGCTGTTGTTCATGTATTTCTTTTTAACTGTGCAATGTCTTTAATCTAGAAACTCTGAAGGCTAAAATTGGGAAAGGTTCATCTTGATTGGTATATATCCTATGACAGAAGAGAAAACAATGAAAATAAAATGAAGACATGCATGCAATATCCTTAGATTTTATTAAAGCCCACCTTCCTTCCATGGCACGTGCTCAAATAGTTAAACACATATTCAGAGACAATGAACAACATAGGAAATGTAGAATTGCGTGTCTCAATCTGTCTTAAACAAAGAGTGTAGGAGGCTGAAGGTGGCAATATCTAGCATTCATTTTAAAGATGAGAGTGCAGCTAACAGGATGTTTGTGTCAGTTATTTCTTATGTTTTTCTCATTTCTTTATAAAACTGCATTACAGACCAATGGGAAGGCTAGTAATATGCTTTCATGGACACTGCAATTTAAATATGAAGTGATATGGGAAATGTATGCAAAAATCAGAGAAAACTTGTACTATACAATGAAATGATCTCTGCATGTCAGCTAAGATGAAAGGAAAAAATATATATCCTGGACAGAGAAAATCAGGATCAGAAGGGAAGAACAACACAGAAGAAATTGTATATAATCTATCTGACTGCTGAGAAAATACCACATGGAATTAAATCATGCTATAGATGACTGAAGTCTGATGTAGCAATATAGAACAGGACAAATGGAAAGTACAAAGAGAAGCTAAAATGCACGACTGACAGAAAAAAAGGTGGATTTAGGATATCATATTAGAGGACTGTGACAAGTTTACATTATCTTGTTGTAAGAAAAGGAGTGCACATAGTTGAAGTAGGACAGCAAAAATGAAGAAACTTCTACTTTAAAAATCTGACAGACAAAAGGATAGAACAATGCTAGACATGTCTGCAAAACATTATGAGCAAACAATGTGAACAAAAATTGTCAAAACAAGGAGCAGGGAGCAGAAATAGATTCAAGTGATACATACTGTAGTACGAAGCTGGTGTATGCTTTTCATAGTCAGAACTGGAATAGGGACAGATGCAACCTAACTAGCATAAGAAAATAAAAGAGGGTATGAAAGGAGACAGAAAAAACTATATAGATGAAGCTAAGATAATGAAATCCACAGCATATTCTGTTTTCCTTTTCTCCCTTATTATTTACAAGTTATGGTTCAAATGCAGTCTATTGTCTTCTGATTCTTTCATGTAGCACAGGGTGGTGCTGGCAGTAGAGCAGAGGTGGAATGTAAGGCTTTTTTTCTCATGCCAAACATGCAGACATCAACAGCAGGAACTATGCAGTTTCTCACCTTGTCTGGGGATGGTCGGGTGGTACACATCTCTAACTATATAAGACTCCTTTGTATGCATGTATGTTACACCGCCTTATGACTCATTTTTCTGAAATTAGGCATGAAGCGAACTGATACCCAATACTCTTTGAATTGTTGAAATCATTCACTTCTTTTGTGGCTTGAAAAGCAAGGCGCACAGGTGTCATACTTCATTTTCTTGAGTTTATTCAAACATATTCACATTCCATATATATTATTATGAGTTTCTGAGTATATTTATTTACCCCAGTAACATGCAATAATTGTTTGGTGGCTTTTAGCTAGATGACCTAGCAATATAGCCAGAAAGATAAAATATAGACCTTCAAATGTACCTTGTAAGCCTCTAGTCTATGAAATCACTACTAGTAACTTTTATTTTCACGATCTGATTCTGTACAAGATAATTCATTTCTTGTCATCATCCAGAAGCAAGTATTTGTTATTACTGGAGTATACCCAATTAACAAACAAATAAACCAGTAAACTATTAACAAGTAACCATACATTTTGGATTCAAGCACTTAGCAAAGGAGCTATAATTCTGAAGTTGCTTGGTCACTTTATAAAATCCCTCAATATTAGAAACTTGTGTTAAGAAATGTGTAACTTCAGATCAAAGAAAAGACAAATAATCTTGAACTTTAGAATAAAGGAGACATAAATACCTAAACAACAGCTGGGAATATGGGGCACAGACTGATGCATTTAATAAAAAAAAATATATTGGAATTGCCAAACCCTGTTTCACAGATCTGTATGACATAGAATAGCTTAACAAAGCAAATAGTGATCAAGATTCACATTATTTAGCTAATGTTTATGTTATAGTTCACCCATGGTTCAGAACAGTGTATTAAAAACTTAGCTGTTCGAGCATATGTCTAGCATTCTACAAGTAGGTTCTTTGCAGAATTCCATTATGCATTCATTTCAGAAGTTTGGACATGGTCTGTAAGCAAGCTTTTACCTAACTTTGAAAATCATGGCAAAAGTAAAAGCACAGTTGCTAGCTGCTTACCTGCTTGTTTACTGTAAAGAAAATATTGAATTAAGGTCTCAAAAAAAAACTTGCTCTGAAACTTTTAAAGCAGTATGTACTTCAGCTGTAATCTTTAATAGAAAAAAAACAACATGTTTTCTATAGCCATCTTTTGAGTTACAACAACACATGCAGCACTTAAAAGATGTAAATGTTTACTGTGAAAGAAGTGTATCATCACATACAGTACTGCACTGTTTACATCCACTTCTGAAAATTACTTATAAAAGAAAGTGGCCAAAAGTATTATTATATGAGGAGATTAACTTGTTTATTTAGAGACTCTGTGCATCCGATGACATTTGTCATTCTACAGCAGAAAATGTGCTGTACAGGAGCATTGTATTGAATTGGCATTGAATTACAATATAGTATATCTATAGGGGAAACTCACAGTGCTCAAGACCAAACTGAATACAGGTAGCACTGCACTGTATATAGCATGGATAAAGAGAAGCAATGCAACATTACTGATAAATGAAATTCAGTGATTGCCATCATGTTGTTTGGCCAAGAGCTCCTGCTTTAGATTACTGATGTTGACCAGCATATCTTTGTGCTAGCATGACCTTAAATTTAGCACAGCCATGATGCATGACATTGACGACAGTGTATCTGGTAGAGCTTGCCTTCTGGTAAAAGATGTTGCCAAATCCTGATAGCTTTAGGTAAAGTACTTTTTTAAGGAATGCTCTGAATACAGTCATGTCTATGTGGGGACTATTTGGATCCAAATTATGCCCTTGAAGATGCAGAAGCCAAAGCCACTGCCATGGTATTTGCTACATGAGTACAACTGCTCCAGAATCAGCCATACCCTTGGCAGACATTTCATATTGCTCCTAACTTGTCTCCCAATCCAAACGTGTTCATGTTGCTTCTATTTTGTCTTAAAGTTCTGATCTGAAGATGGCCTGACTGTTTGGTGAGAAAAAAAAAAACGTTTTTGTCCTGCAGGTAAGCAGGGATAAGAGGGTGATCTTGGTTGATAGCGATATTTTGCATATGGGAAAATCTGTAGATGTAGGCCTCAAAAGGCAATAATGTAGTGGGTGGTGTATTGCAGATAAATAAATAACATGAGGTATATGGTCAGAAAGCATGTGATTCCATTGCACTCAACAGAATAGCTTCTAGTAAAGAGAGAGTAAGGCCCCATTCCACACACTGGAGGTGACGTTCTTAGAATCCCTAAGCAATCAGTTCATGGAACTTACATTACCTGTGGGAACCAATAAGGTCCATGTGACATTGCAGGTAACTGCATGTTATGATACAGTATTTTGATGTTCCTATATACTGCCCACTATTTAAGTGTCTGTATTTATATTTTAGGAACTAGGATGCCAGGTACATAAGCAGAAAGTTTGTTGAATGACTATGAGAATATCCTAGGATTTCTGTGAATAAATTGCAATGTAAAGATTGGTTTTCCAAAGCTTAGCCATCCAAATTATGATGGTGCAGGGTAGAAAGTCCAAATGAACATTTCTTTAAACTGACTCTAGACATAACACTAAGCTGTTATTTGCTGCACTCCATGTAGACAGAAAGGAGATCCTCAGCACATCTCATTAATTCTAGTTAATACTTAGGTCATTGCAGCGAAGACAAAGAAATGCAGTAACCATGGCATATTGGTGGTTTACCCAAACAACATACTAAATCAGGATTTGTATGGCTGGTCTTTTAGCAGCAATGTATCTCCCTACACATATAGGTGTTTATACAAATCACCAGTAAATGTTTGCTGTGTTAGTTACAAATGACCCTTTCAGCACAGGTGCATCTGTCATTTGGGCTGTACCAAGTTGCATACCATGTCAATTCATGGAAATCACTGATGTACAGATTTTGGTTATGCAAGCTGAACCGCTCACCACTTCCCCATCTCTACCATGAGATACAAAAAAACTGTATACTGCTTTGTGCTTTCTTTAGCAGGTACTGTGGGGTGGGATATAAAACCAACAAAAGGGGCTGACTAAAAAAAAATGCACGCATGCATCATTACAGCTAGTTGCTGAAGTTTTACATGCTGATAAGAACTCTATTAACAGGGTTGTACAGGAGACTAAATTAATAACAGCAGTTGAATAGTGGCCCTATATATCTGTCATGTTCCTAGATGAGGTTGATACTGTGGTAACTGGAAAAAAATAACGATGAACTCAGAAATAAACCGCTCCAGTGTCAAGCAAAAACTTTATTAAAGCAAAGCTTTTGAGTAACAACCCTTTCTCAATGCTAATACCATTACACAGAATAATGACCATTTAAATAAGAGCAAACAAGTATCACATGACCACAGCCAGCATATCACATGACACTACATACATTTTTTTAAAATACATTAAATATTTTGTTGTTATATTCTTACTGAAACAGGTTTAATACTAACAGTATTGTTAAGACCAGGTTCAGACTCTGCTCATAATCTAATAATCCATTCATACTCTTTATTTTCACCCCCTCGTTCCTTTCACTACTATGTCTATTACCCTAAATTTAAAACAATGGTCCTCACTCTTGCTCATGATGTGTCTACTTAGAACATTCGTATCATTTCTCCTTCTTATATCCGACTTATGCTCAATAATTTGCTCCCTCAGCCTTCTAGTGGTTTTCCCCACATACAATGAAAAACATTTTACACAAGTGGTGAGGTACACCACATAGCAGATATTACAACTAGCTATGAGGGAAAAAGTATATTACCTGTTAGCCACAGAATGTATGAACACATTGTTATTACCTGTTGAAATATCATTACAGCAACTGAAATTCATACACTTAAAAGTGCCTTGCTTTGTAACTGTTTGTTGCTTGGCATATGCTTTAAAATCTTTTTGAACAGCTGTGTGGACTGTGAGCTGTACATACAATGGCATCATAGGTGCAGTGAACGCATGTGCAGGTGTTCTTCAGTTGATGTAAATTTCATATATTATATGCATTAAAATTTGCCGCCTCACAGCAAGAGGTTCTCTGGTTCGATCCTCAGCTGGGGTCCCTTCTGTGTGGAGTCTGCATGTCCTCCCTGTGGTCACATGGGTTTCCTCTGGGTGCTCCGGTTTCCTCCCATATCCTAAAGACATGCTGTAGGTGGATTGGACACTCTAAATTGGCCCTAGGTGTGAGTGCGTGTGTGTGTGTGTGTGTGTATGTGTGTGTGTGTGTATGTGTGTGTGTGTGTGTGTGTGTGTGTGTGTGTGTGTGTGTGTGTGTGTGTGTGTGCCTCCCGTGAAAGGTTGGGTGCCGGTCTGGTAACTTGACACCGTAAAACTCCACTGCTAATCATGAGCAGATAGGTGATCTGCTGTGGTGACGCCTAACTGGGAAAAGAAGATATACATTAAAATCGAATGTATTATGCAGCACCCTGCCTAATACAGTCAGTAGTGCATGCATATGCATCATTTCACTTCCTGCATATTACTATTGGACAGTGGTACACCTGTTTAATTATTTTAACTTGTGTGGGCAATGATGCATGCATGTGCATAATATTACTTTCTATACATTACTCTGGGACAGTACAGTAGTGCACTCCTGTGCAACATTTTACTTGTACGTATTACTCTTCGGCAGTGGCTCATGCATGCATGAATGGATATCATGATATGTGGGGCATATTACTTTTGAGCAGCGGTGCACGTATATGCATAATTTTACTTTGTGTGCATTTCAATAGGGTATATTCTAGGCACTGGCATCATATTCACTGCGTGCACATCTGCCATATGTTACACTTGTATATTTCCAACAGAACTGTCTACATTTAACTGTATGGAAAATGGATTACCACTGTGGGCCCCGTGTTATTGGTAGTGAATCCACCAACATCACACATTGCCTTTATCATGCTTACTATTTAATGACTTGTCACCTTTGTTGCAGCCACATGTTGTATAACAAAGGACAGGCAGTAGAAGTATCACACAATCATTTTTTTCCAGTACATGCTGCAATACACTCCCTTAGGCATCCAGATACCTAAACTGTGCCTTCACAATTTTAATATCTCTACCTGTATGCATCTTTGGGAATTTACTTTGAAAGGTTATCCGTCATATCATCGAAATCCAGTTTCACGAAACAAAAAACGTGAAATCTGAAATACCTGAATGGCAAATTTTTCCATAGGTAAGTGAACACTTGCCCAAACTTAAACAAAACACACACCGAAGTAAGTAAAACCCACCTAGGTGGGGGCTATGCCCCCCACACCCCTCAATCAGGAGGGGGATGCACCCCACCCCCCAACTATATATACTAACTCCAGCATCACACTACAGTGGAAAAAAGGGCATGTTGGGCAAGTGTTTACTTACCCTGGGAAAAATTTGCCATTCAGGTCTTTAAGCTTTCACCGTTTTCATCTCATGAAAATGGATTTCAATTATATGATGTTTGACCTTTCAAAGTAGATTCATCTTTGGATATGAGCCCATTTAGCATGTTATTACTGCACTGTATAAAGATTTGGAACACCTTTATTTCCATGCAGTTGATATGTCACTATTAGTTGTCTACACGGCGACATCTGATAAGTATATATCAGAAATCTCTGTGGTTCAAGTCTCTTTTAGAATGTCTGGCACTGACCTATCATCTGCTAAGTGCGTTTACTATGAGTGCTCCCAAGCTTTTTACATGAAGCATTTGTGACCATTGACTTTAGTATTATGTACTGGCAAGCATCTATTAGTAGGTTAGGAACCAAATCCTGTTCTTATATGATAACGTCTTATACATGACAGTATAGAATTCAATATGAGTTCAATTTATCCCTACTAGTACTGTCAATAGACCAGACAACCATTAGTAGTCTTTCCTTATACAGAGAAATACATGTGTTTGCCGCATACAGTATCCTTGATACCACTGTCATGACTAGAATTCACTTGTAAGTTGCTGGATACTGCCAGCGCCTAGGATGTTGAAAGTCATAAGCACCTTTCATCTCCAATGTGATGAGGCCAACCATGCAGTCCAACTGACATCAGGCCTACACAGTACAGGAGATACATGACAGCCTGGTACTTCATATTCAGCTCATATAACTCTAGTCCTGTTAGGGTGACAGAAGACTGCCTTGTACAGGGGTAACATTGATGATATGCACCTGCATCTACTATATTTTTCTTGCCCTCCATAAAAATGTATAAATCAGAAGTGGTACACATTGAATCTATTGTCATTCTCTGCTCAGGTACCCTGGAAAATATTAGTAGTTTCTACCTGTTGCCATGCTATGGTATGTCTCATATCACTTTACACTATTCATGAATCACGTGCACATGGCTGACATTCATTTTCCTTGCTTTACTTTGTATTTACAGTGCTATGCTTTGTATTCTCTTCTTGAGCATTCATTTCATTAATGACAGCTTTACAGAATGACTGTTTCACATTAGTATGCTGCACTACACTAAAGTGCATTAACAAGAAGGCTATAAAACATGGGTTCTTCATGAAAACACACAGTAGATGGAAAGCTGCAGGGACAGCACCAGGAATAAATAAAGTCCATAACAGACATAAATGAATGCCTGGCAGAAAACACATGATGAGAAATTAAAACATTATATGTGATGAAGAAAGAAACATCTCATACTTGGCAGTTGAGAACAAATAAGTCTTGAGGTGTCATTCATACCCATTCACAGAATGCACCTTCTGGAAGAATGAAATGTAAGTGCAAATAATCATATCAGAAATCAAAGACCATGATAAGCTAGGCACAGTCAGTTAGTATTAACAGAATTGACTGTTTCTATTCCAGCTATTATTGTCATCATAACTACCTGTTAAAGTGCAGTTTAGCTTCTTTACCCAATAGGCTAGCAATCATGAAATGGTTAGCAGCAGAAAGAATAGATCATTTTAAAATGTCAGCTTCTGAAAACGTCTATTCAGATCTTTCAGAACCCACTGTTAAAGGAATTTCCTTGATTGGTCTGCAGAATGTGGTAACATTGTGTTTTATTAGCCGACATCATAGGAGTACCCCCCCCCTCCCCCCCGATATGTTGCCTTCATATTTCTCTCTCTCCCTTATGTTTACCGTTTACATTTTATCTAGTGTTAGGAATTGCCTTTTTATACGGAATTTTGAAGGTGAAAATAGAAGGTCTTTCGTCATACATGTTCTGTTATTACCTTCAAACAATAGGTCTCTTTTGGGCAGCCAGGTAATTACAATTAGCTATATATAAGCATAGGAGGAAAGAAAAACAAGTAATGTCTTTCTTTTTGGTGAGTTGAAATAGATTGTGATGGGTTCTGCTATCAAACCTAGGAAACCCAAGCAAAGCATAACAATCTCCTATAACCACCTCTCAGAGGATCCTATATGAGATGAGCTTAATTCATACTTCTAAGAGAAAAATAAAGTATTATTTTATTTTAAATAATTTTTCTATATATATTGTTACTGTACCTTAATACAAAAAATGTATACAAGTCAGCAAAGTGTTCATTAAATACAAACTCTTAGTTTTTGGCTTCCCTTTGCATCCTATTTATCTAGTGTCTTCATCAACAAGACATTTACTATAAGAGGATACACTGTGTTCATTTTAAGTATGGAATGATAATAAGCACTTTGAAAATTGAAAGAACTGATTCTGATTTATTTATTTTCTGTGTTGTATTATTTACTGATTGTAATAAGTCTTAAATAAAAAGGAAAATAAAAAAATTAAAAAAAGAACATAAAAGTGTTTGAAAATGAGAATTTGGAAGGAAAAATTAAGAGGGTAAAGAAAAGTCTGAAGGCTTGACAACGATTGATCGACAAATTATTTAGGTTTTGCATCTGTCATCAGTTAAACGTGATCTCCAGGTTGTATATTCTAGGACAGAGTATTTATCTAAACTGTGCAGTGCTGTTGTATATAACGCAGATGTGCTATTGAGACCATATTCAAAATAGAACTATTATTATTATTGATTATCAGTGCAATGAAATTAATGGATTGTTTAGTGATAAATATGGAACTCTTCCATATTGTCAAAAAATGTATGTACTCCTTTGCAATCTTCCTGTTGATTACATTTCCAACAGGCTATTGTGGCTGTTTTATACATTTTGAATAGCCCATGGTGGGCTAAAAATAATTTTCTGCAGAGGGTTACATGAGAATTTCATTGACAGAGAGACAATATTGCAAAGAATGGAGGCTGCATAATATCAACAATTACTATGCTTTTTATCTTTTACAACATATTTTCTGTGGTTTAATGTACATCTTGACTAACAAATTATATTATTGTGAAAGCTATTTAATTGCATCTAGTTGGCATAATGTCTGTATTTTTTTTTATAGATTATAAATAGCATTCTGGACTAGACTATAACCATATTCGTCACATGTGCCTGGACAAATACATCTGAAGGCAGTCCTATAATTTCAAGCCATATTTACCTGCTAATTCTTGTTTTGAAAGATCTGTTTATGTTGATGGATTCCTGTTCAAGATATTAAAACTTTTTTCTTTCCAGACTGTAGAAACAGACCTGAAGTATTAATTACCAGATATGAAGTTGATTTACTAGATAAAGAAGAAACAGCCAATGTTTAAAAGAAAGAGATGCAAAATGTGGCATATTTAAACTTATGATGTGCATTGCTAGCGTAAACTAAAGACAGATTATTAAAGATAGAATTTATTGTGAGCCAGGTAACTTGGGTTTAATTAGCAAAGCCATACCTTGAGGAGTCAGTAGGGGAGATAGGTTGGAGCAGCATTTTTGCCAAATCTCCTATCCTATGAGATGGGAAATGTTTTATCCAAATAACTAGTTGTGATTGGTGAAGAACAATCACTTTAATCCAGACATGTTTTCATATGCATATTGTGAATTTGACAGTGGATGAGATAGTGGATATGTCATCCAATAAAGCCCTCTGCATCTGTCAGAATGATGTTGCAGTGGGATACTGTGATCTTCCCTTTGCACTTCAAGTACTTACACTAAGAATTTCACAGTTCTACAATGAGGATGGCTGAAGGACCAAATGAGACAGATGTCATGAAGAGTGAAACAAATGATTGAAGATGACTTGCAAGACATGTCTGATGGCACACATCTGTGGCATGGTTAAAAAAAAAGAAAAACCTGAGAAATATAACATATTCAAAACAGAGTAGTATGTTTCACTTATGCATTATATCATTGTACAAGCAAGTTAAATTGGAGGCTATATAGGAAAAGTTAAGCTGTGGACAATCCTCCATATCAGGAGCAACATGGAAGTGCAGTGCAGCAAAGCCAACTGTCTTGGAATCCAGAGTCTATCACTCAGGGGAAGGAAAGACTAGAAATGGCGTGAAAACTGTGGTGAAGGAGAAGCTTCCGAAGACAGTGAAAGATGCTATCATAATTAGTGACAGACTTGTGTTAATCAGACTTTAGTGTAAGCATATGTGCATCATAATTAGTGACAGACTCATAGCAATCATACTTTCATGCAAGTATGTAGTGTTATGTAGTGTTATTCATAATATCAGCCTATGTGCCACAGCGGTGTGATGACAGTGAGGAAAAGAGTACATTCTGCCAGCAGTTGCAGGAACTACCAGGTGATGCAGAAAAGCATAAGTGGATGTCGCTAATGGGGGACCTAAATGCTGATACCAGGGTACACAGAAAGGATCCACATGGATGGGGCAATGGAATAAATAAGGGCAGGTCATTTTTAAACACCTGTTTGACAAACAGCTTGGTGGTGGCCAACATATTGTAGGGGAAATAAAAGTAATCACAAGATCACATAAAACAGTGGTCAGCATGCAACTCAGGTAAACTTCCTCCTAGTAAAGAAGGGGCACTGGAGTAGAATCAGCAATTGCAAAGTCATCTCTACTGAAACAGTTGGCCTACAGCATAAACCACTGGTGACCCCAGTCAGCTGCAACTAGTGATCATAGAAGGCTCAGAGGTCAATAGAGACTAGCATAAAAACCTGGAGGTTGACTGGAGTGAAATCACAAAAGTTCAAGGAAATACTCAGGGTACTAGCACCTCAGGAAGAAGAGGAAATAGGTGGCACTGAAGAAGAATGTCAACATGTCAAAACAGCATGTGTAAAGACCATGGAATAAATATGCAGCCAAGCCAAATATGGAAATAAGGTACATAAGGAAAGCTGGTGTTGGAATGAATAAGTTCAGGAAGTTATCAAAAGAAAGGAGGAGTACAAGAAAAAGTGGAAGATAAAAAGATGGACCAGGCTAAGAAGGAATAGTGGTTGGCCAACAAAAAGGCTAGGATAGTGGTGTCAGTAGCAAAGAGCAAAATGGCACATAGAAACTCTTTTGGGATGCAAAGCAAAGATAGAAAGATGAAGATAGCCAACATACACAATTATTTTTAACTCATTCCCTACAATGCAGCACCGGAAGTTTGCACCATAGCTTCCAATGGGTGGAGCCATCATTTTTGATACAATCAAATTATATCCTCACATTTCAAACAAACGTTTAAACCTCTGGAACCATAGGTGTTACTAAATAAATGTACATGGCATATTCTTCAACATAAATTATTTTTTAGTGGTAGAATTCTTTAGGTTCTAGGTTTTAGACTGGGTTTTATAAGTCACAGTAAATATTGCAACTATTAAATTTACAATATCTCAGCAATCACTCAAGTTTCATACATACTGTTAGTACCATTTTGTTTATCCTGCTGAAAGCTTTCATATGAAGCTAAGCAGTTCTGTTTTTGCTAAATAGCTGTTGAGATATTTATGAAAACATAACATTTATGGCACTATAAATAAATATAACGTGAACAGCAATTAATATATCTTTATCTGCACTAGACAGATGTCAAATATCAACACAGTTGTGTTTGGTATTGTATAAGCTTTAAGATAAAATATTTTAATACTTTGCAGCATGATTTTAAACTTATTAATGGAAATATGAACAAGCAATATTTAATGCCTAGAGGCTTAAGTAGGATGTAACTACAGAAGCACCTACAGGCATCACCCGGTTGTAATGAGTTAAGTGATGCCAGCAACAGCCTGCTCAACAGTCCACAGTACATCAAAGGCAAATGGAAGAAGTCTTCCAGTCACTCGTGAATGAAGAAAGTCCTGCAGAAGATGTACTACCCAATATGCAGCCTGCAATAACAGAGGTGGAAGAAGAGCTCACCTTAGAAGAAGTAAGAATAGCATTAATGAAAATGAAGACAAGAAAAGCAGTAGACAGAGGTTACTGCAGATATGATCAAGATTTGGGAGAGTTTGGGGTGAAATATCTTCATAGGGTACTTACAGCAATATGAGAAATGGGTATCCCAGATGACCCAGACAATAAGCATTCTAGTGTCAGTGTACAAGAACAAACAGAACATTCACAACTGTTGACAGTATAGAGGTATCAAACTCCTCTCACACTGCATGCAAGTGCTGGAGAGGTTGACTGATAAATAAATATGCATAGCACTCAGAAGTAAGATGGGAGAGGAGCAGTTCAGATTCATATCAAAATGTAACATTATTGATCTGATGTTTGCAAAAGATAGATAGTTGAGAATACATTAGAGATAGAGTGCAACTGGGCATTCCTAGACTTGGAGAAAGCATATGACAAGGTCCCAGAAAAAGGTGATTTAGTCATTCCTGTGATGGTTTAAAATCCCAGAAACATTGGTAGGCTGGGTACAAGGAACTAATGACACAAGTCATATGCTGCCAGATTGAAGAAACTCCAGCTCTATTCAGTCACATACCGTCTGCTCAGAGGTGACATGTGCCTGACATACAAGACCATGTCCAACCCGGAATTAATGGATATGCTCCACCTCAAAAAATCCAAATCCACCAAAACCACTAGAGCAAGCGACTTAAACCTTAACACGGATATAAATAGGATGTGCTGGAGGGATAGATTTATCACTCAGAGACTCCCTATGCTGTGGAATAGAGTCCCGGTCCATGTGAGGCAGAGCACCTTGCTGGCTCTGTTCAAGAGAAATCTTGACCTGTGGATGGGAGATTGTAGGTTTACCCCGGGAATCATCTCTGTGTCACTGCTGGACAGAGGCACAACAAACTAATGGGCACAATATTTTTTCATATAAGGGGTGGCGTAAGCCACAAAAATTTGGGCTAGGCTTATAAATGCCTTAGGGCAGATAGCCTAGTATAAACCTATGAACCTATGAACCTATAAGTACAGTGTTCAGACTCACAAAAGGCTTGCCACTGAGAGTGGGTGTGCATCACGGTTCAACTCAGAGCCCACTGCTGTTCATACTGGTGAAGGACTACAGTAACGAGCAGGTTGGAGGAGACAGATCAGCAAAGCTGCTGTATGCAGACAATGTGACATTATAAGCAGACTCTGAAAAATAACTTCAGTGAATGATAGGGGAATGGAATGCAAAACTTAAGGCACATGGGATGAAGACAGTTGTCACTGCAGAAAATGGGAGAGTCAGAAGATGCTTAAGATTGAGATAGAAGGAAACAGTGGAACAGGTTAAAAGCTTCAAGTATCTGGGAGGGTTTGTTGAGGAGGGGGGATTCTGAATTAGGAGCTCAACGCTAGAATTAGAGGACCCACAACCAACTGGCAGAGACTATCAGGAGCTGTGTGTGAAGAAGAATTCCAAAGAAGCTGAAAAGTAAGGTATACAAAACAGTGGTGTAATGAGTACTATTGTGTAACACAGAAACCTGGGCAGTGAAGGCAAAGTAGGTGAGAATACTAGAGGTGAAGGTAATTAAGTGCTTGAAATGGAAGGCAGGTTGCACTCTGTGGGCAGATGAAGAAATCAAGACATCAGGGCAGAATCACAAGTAACTCCAAATGGAGAGAAAGTCAAAGAGAATAGATTATTGTGGTACAGGCACATGAGCAGGAAAGCAGAAGGCAATCTAATGAAGCAGATTTGGGACACTACGGAAGAAGGCAGGAGGAAATGAATGTATCCAGCAAACAAATGGATGAAGTCTGTGAGACAAGACCTGTGTTAGTCAGGCATGACTGTTGAAGAAGGTGGGACATTGACAATGAATTGTGAATGATAGCAACACTTGATGCAAAACCCCAATCTCATGTAGAAAATGGGAAAAAGGTTGATGAAGATGATGATGATGATAATATAATGATAATGATAGGAAGCTTTGTCCTTTTTGTAGAGTGGCTGATCCTCAACTAATTATTAATGTGAGACTCTGGTGTTTCAAGGGAACTATAGAAAATTTTAAAAGCGTTCTATTACATTTGTTGTAAAGCTTTCGGTAGTGGTCATGCCAGAAGATCATTAATTATATAAGGAACTTAAGGAGCAAGAACACATATTATTGATAGTCCTTGTTGAAATGGAAGGATCATATCTTTCCAGTCTTGTATAATATTATGAATTTCTTGTGTCATACTGTGGAAAATGATATCCCTTGCATTTGGAAACACATGATGCCTATATAAATTCAATTGTTTTGTAATCTGATTTTGATTCCATGTAGGAATGTTATTAGTAGACTCTTACTGTAGAGTACAGCTTAATGGATAGGTAAATAATTTAGCATAGTAAACATTTAGACCTAAGTGCAGGTAAACATGATGACAAGACATTTTGTACTCTTACAAGGGCACCATAATGACTTCTAATGGAAATATATAACTAAATGCGTACAAAAACGTGTTTTTCTTAAGTCTCGTCTAGCACGTCTAATCCCCGTGTGTTTGGATTGGAACTTATACTTTGGGTTAATAGTGCCATTACAAGATGAAAGAGAAGAGGAGGAGGTAATAAGAATCTTTATTATATAACTTGTCTGACAATTAAGTATAAATTGTTTTGATTAAACTGAGTACAGAGCTTGTTTATATCATATAACTAACTGTGACAAGCAATTCATAAAAGAAAATTCTTCTTAGCACAGTCTGTTTTCCAGTACTAACCAATTGTTTTAAAAGACAGTAGTCATTATTTGTATGTGTGCATCTGTTATTGTTTTGTGTTTGTCTTTTGACTTAGACAAATCCAAATAGATATAGAATGATAATCTCCTTAAAATATTATGTAAGACTGTTTGGCAGGATTATTGTGACTGTTTTGCGTTTAGTATTTATGGGTGGCCTGGTTCCATATGAGGTGCAATGCAACTTCAACATTGCAGACAAATATTTCCTAGAATTGCAAGCATCAGTTTCCATCACTTACATTAGTAAACTGGGATACCAGTATGTAAATTATGGATTGAGCAGGCAATTTATATAGATAACTTCAAAAGGCATCAAGGCCTAGTCCTTTCATTGGCTTTAAGCTTGTAAGAGCATCACAAAGTTAATGGTTAATTACTGATTTCATAAGATTTTTTTTTTTTGCAATGAGTCTGCAATTTTAGGAGTCTAGATTTGTCTGTATCTGTTTTTGTACATATGTGTTGAGGCTGCTGCTGACAGTTAGCCTCAGTTTTCTACATATACTTACCTCTTACAGTGACTTAATGTCATTTCAAAAGGTCTGAATTTTCATTGAGCATTAGACAGTTCTTATAATATGTAAATGATATCTTTTGGGGGGGGGGGTCTGGCTCTGTAACTCAGGGATTAGCGCACTGGTCTTGTAAACCAGGGGTCATGCATTCAAGTCTCATCAGGGCCTGTGGCTTCCATTCCCTCTATCTAGAGAATGGCATGTGCTTTTGGGTGCACAGTGGATAGCATTGTTACCTCACAGCAAAGAGGTTTCCTGGTTCAATTTTTTGGCTAGGGTGCCTTATATGCAGAGTCTGCACAGCCTACGTGTGTTTGCATGGGTTTCCTCTGGGTGCTCCAGTTTTCTCCTACACTCCTAGACTAATCAGCAGGGCATGCAACATTGAGATGGGGGAGCCATTATCCACCAGGGATAAATACTAACTAAATTCTTTAATGGCACACAGGGTTGGGGAAAACAATACCCACCAGAGATTACTCTACATAATGTGCTTGAAGGCACTTAAATACAATGTTAGTCTGTGGGGGTGGAAGCCATTAGACACTATGATTGACTCAGAAGATGTGGGTCAAGGGGAAACACTAAACACTATGTAGAACTCTTTTACATCTTGTGCCTTAACAACACTTAAGCTTAATGTAGAAGGGTAACCACTAGACACCAGGGAAAATTCGGAAGATATGAGTTTGGAGGGGAATACAAGACACCATGGATACTCTACATGGAATGACTTAAAGACACGTATTTAAAAAGCAATGTGGTATGGCAAATCACTAGACACCAGTGATACCATACATAGTGTGCCTTAGAAGAGATTCAAACTCTGTACCGTCCCACTGAAGAAATGAATCCTCTGCTCCACCATTAGACTCTAGGGATATCATCTATAAAATAAATAAGTGAGGAAAATACAAAAAATGTCAAGAACAAATGGATTTGAACCCTGCAACCTTGGCATCCTTGGCACATGAAACTGCAGCATTAATCACGGTGCTGATAAGTTAACGCAGTGGTGTTTTTAGTAAATCTCTCTCTCTCTTTATATATATATATATATATATATATATATATCTATATATATGTATATATATATATATATATATATATATATATATATATCACAAGATATAGAGTGAGATAGAGATAGATGATTTGAGGCATAATGCAATGATTGCCATCAAGTTTACGACTTATGCTTGCATAACTCATGAACTGTTGCAATGCTTGCAAAATTTCATGACTTACGACAAAAAGGAACAAGAAATGTTAATCATATGTCTAAACCTCATAGTGCAAGACATTAAGACAAAAGACAAAATTAACCATGGAACAAAATCAGAGAGGGATTTTAAGTATTTCTTCAACATAGAAATTCAGTAGGATAATATGTTTTTCCAAATCTTGACATTTCAGGATCTAGTTAATGTTTTGCACTGTGAAAGAGGTATCCTATGAAGCTCAGGTGACTTGAGTCTGACATTCAACAGTAAGTGGGGGATACTGATATTTTAGTGGATGTCATTATGTGTAGAAACATAAGCCTGATTTCCTGCATTGAAGTCACTGTATGCTGTGCATTGAGGGAGGTGGGTAGAGCTGGTAATTAGAACATTCACAAAATGGTCCTGGACTATGGGGCATTAGGAGTTCTGCTACTGAGAGATTTCTTTTAGCTTGAATAAATGAGTAAGTGGCAAACAAAAGATTCCATAAGGCTTAACGTCACTGAAGGGGGATAAAAAACATATTAAGCTGTTGTGCATTTGCTGAGCTGTGATTTCTTTATGGAGTGCACAGCAATTGTCTTGTTTTTAATTCAGGAACTCAAGGTAAGCAATGACTCAGTGTAAAAAAAGAAAACATTTAGAACTTGTGAACACATGGTGTCTAGCTGTCTGCCATTGTCTTCCCAGTCACACCCACTGTATGCGGCGTCTGGGGGAGGAAAGCTAGGCTATGATTTATATTCTACTGTATGTAGGCTGTAGCCATGGTGACAGACAGTTACCACTGGCAGTAGTTCAGAAATAGCCAAAAGCCTAGGGAAGAATCACAATTTTTACAAGTATGTGTATCTTAGTTCTGTCTTCCCTCAGTACTGCTAAGTAGGTTGCAGGATTGTATGATTCTGGGTAATCACCTCAGCCAGCAAAAGAAAAAAAAGGGGATATTTTTATTCTGTGGATGAAGAGGGACAATGAATAATTATTGGTTGCCAATTTTACTTAAAAATTATGTCATTATTAAAATTGAGTGCCATTTTTATTTATGTGCCATTCCTTGCATCTCCATTTGCCTGCTGTGTCATAAGTCATTTAATCAGGCAGTGCTCCCTGGTCACCTGGTCACCCCTGAAAAGAAATGCTTGTGTCCAGTGGGCTTACCAGGTTAAAAAAATCTATAAAAATAACTAAATAAAAAAACATAGTTAGTGCAGGACTGGATCCCCAAAATATGAAGAGGTTTCAAATAAATAAATAAATTATAGTAAGTATAGGGGTGGATCCCAAAGCATAAAAAGGTTTCAAATAAGAAACTTTTGATACTTAAAATATTTCTGAATGCATTTTGTGCATTGAACTTTCAGTACAGATGTGCCACACAGTTACTGTCAGCAAAATGTTGTGGTACTCCTGAAGTTACAAAATATTTTTGTATAAAAGGTTGTATGTGTATAAGCTACTGTGCTGTTAGGCAGCCAAGAATGTTGCACACTGTGCTAGTGGTATCCTACAGTTTCCATCATCGCAGATGTTTTAATGATTTATTATTATCTACTTATATATATGTGCATCTTTTATCTGAGAAGCTACCATTTCACATTGAATTGGCACGGAGTATACATTACAACTTGCATAGCTTTTACATTGCATTTCAGAAAGAATTGGGAACCACGTGACTACCTGAATATTGAAAAAAAAAAGTTTAGTGTTCCATTCTCTAGCTGACATCATTCTTAAACTTACTATATTTATATCTCTTTCCACCAAAAATGTTCCTGGAATATTTGCATGGGTAAAGTTATTATTTCAAAAAGGATGCACTTGCTCTGGAAAATAGAGCACCTGTTTGAAGACATGTAATGTATGTTATGTTTTAAACTAGAAACATCTTTATTGAATTATCACTTATGACATAGGCACTCATACATTTATACAAATGAAAACAAACCATACTGACACATTTTTAGTTGCAGATGTTATATAGCACATATAATTTTAAGTAGAGTCATTGTCAATTGAACGTTACATAACTCATTCGATTCCAGACTTCATTCTTCCTCCAAAACATTATTCTGCATGTACTGTTCCCACAATTCAATTTTTTTATGTAATGTGCTCTTACCTTTTTCTAAAGATCTCACTTCTAGTTTTTTTTTTTATTTCTTTAACTGCATTCACTACTTCTAGCATGGTTGGTTTAGACTTTGATTTCCATTTTCTAGTAATTCCTTTTATGGCAGCCACCAGAATTAAACTCAGCAAGGCCTTATTATGTCTAGGCAACTCCTATTGGTTTACCATCGTTTAGCCAATGGACACAATGTCGACCGTCCATGTATCGAATGCAGTGCAGCAAATATGCAAAATACCGAATGCAAATGCATTGAACGGCAATGCTGCTCCCCCTTTTGGACCCATGTTAGCACTCGTTTTGGATGTAGAGCGGTCGAAAATGTCGCATTTAGTGTTCTTTGTGACATTTCGGCCATTCGACATGCAACACTTTGGGATTTCGACTCGAGCATTGATGGATTCAACCGTATTGTATTCACTTAAATGGTGGTAAACCATTCCTATTCTGTATCACAGCAAGAAAAAATCATTTCCTTAGTTGCACCAATTTGGTCACCCAGTATTTCTGACAGAGTAGTCTACAGGGAACTTTTAAAGTCTGACAACTCATTACATTTCCAAAAATATATTTCCAATTACCTTTTTGTTCCCCTGTCACACCTTCAACATTAGCAATCTACTTGAGGAAAAGTTCTTTGGAGTCTGCTTGGGATATAAAAATAGCTATGCAACCAATCCAAGGAAAAATCCTAAATCTTCTAGACTTTGTTGCATATTAGGTGTCATACATATATCATCCCATTGTTTCTTTGTGAATTGCTTATCCAGTGTCTCTTCCCAATCCTTTCTAAGTTCCTCTGATTGATTCCTATAGTTATTATGCAATATTTTACATACCCTACTAATTATCCCTTTTCTAACAACACTGCCTGTTCTAAATTCTACTAAAAACTCTACCAGTGCTGTTTTTTCACTTAGGATCCTCCTATTTCTTTGTGTTTGCCTATATTTTGATATCAATCCTTGATAGGGAAGGCAATCTCTAGCTTGCAGTCCGAATTCATTCTTGGCCTCTTCAATTCTATTACCTTCCCCTCTCTAATTATTTGTTCCCAATACCTTGGTTCCTTTACCAGTTTCCTCCAGTAAATTCCAGCTCCTTCTTGCTTTTTCTCTGTAATTGTAGTCGTTCTATTGGCAAAATTTTCTTTTTCCTTTCCTGTGTTAGCTTAGATTTTTAGAATACATTCTACGGCTTTAGGAATATAATATTCTGTACGGTTATTGTTATTTTCCTTAAAGATCTGCATCCAAAATCCCAGTCTTTCCTTATTTCTTAAGCTTGACCTCTGTTTCACCATCACCCCTTTATACTTTGAGTTATAGCTTACTGCTTGTGCTGTGTAGAGGAGCCTTAAATGTGTAGCTCTGAAATGCCCCTTCAAGTCAGGTAATCCCACACTACCTTGTTCTATTGGAAGGATCAACCTTATCCCACTTGACTCTTGCCCTCTTCTGCTCCCAGATAAAATCTTTCAAATCTTTATTAATTGCTATCCACAACTTCTCCTCTAGTTGATAAAAATATGTCTGCAAGGGAGCCCGCAGGATTTTTTGCAGGGGGGTGCAAACCCAGAGCCCCACCCACATATCTCACCCCGCCCCCTGCCAACACAGCCCCGCCCAAGTCCACCCACCCCAAGCCCCGCCCACACAGCCATTCCAGTGTCCCATTACTTTGCTATTTCTCCCCATTTACTGTAGACACTGTTCAAATCTGTGTGCATACTGTGTTATGCTTTAGTTCTACAATGATTACAGGCAGTTGGATTTAAATTTACAACTTTTATTTCAAACATTATAGCCCAAACACTGAGACATTTACTAAACCTAAACAAAGCAATAGTCTTACAATGAAAACAGACTTGGCATTAAAGCTTCTCTACTTTTGAAACTCACATTCAATGAAACGGCATTGAAACCCACATTCAAATAAAATGTATCTGGCCAGTGGCAGGTTATTTACCTTTGAACTGTTTAAGCAATAGGCTCCTTGCACACCGTTAGGGCCATGCAAAAGTTACTTGATTTACCTGATTGTATTAATTATAATATATAATTGAATTATATCCCCTGTATTATACAGCAGCACTTGTTTGAGTGACTCTGCTGAAGTAAAAGTAATCTGAATAATTCCACATTAAAGATATCTGAAACTAATGAAGATGTTGTTGCTAGAAAACTGTATATTTCAGTGTTTCATCTACAAATTCAGTGCCTGCTGCCGTCAAAGAATAAATTGCCTATGTTAAATTAAAAAAAATGGTAAGCTGGTATATTGCAATAGAAAATGGATGACAAGCTGAAAAACAGGTTCATAGTTATTAGGCATCTCATCCAAAGGAGGACATCCTGAGGACTGCAGCATACAAATGTATATGCTGTAGGAATAGAACCTCAAGCCTTTACATTAAGATGCAAGTATTCTACTTGTGGTGCTACTAACATAGCTTTAAAACTTTATACCACAATAGAGATACCATTTGTTAAACAAAACAGTTGCACATTGTAAATAGACTTGGCATGAGCAGCAGTGAACTTCGCTTCCCTTAAAACTCACAGTTCCTTGAAAATGCACTTGAAAATTCCACCTGCTAACTCTAACTTGGGCATTTCACTTTCTCTCTTACAAAGATACCACACCCCTCAAGGCCTCACCCTTAGTGCAAGAAATCTTGACAAAGCCTAAAATAAATAGGGACAGATTATAAATATGGCTCTCAGAAACTTAGAAAATTGCAAGAGTAACATGATTTGTGATAGTATGCATTTTTCTAAATGACATGACATCTAAAACTGAAATCTCATTATTTAGCAACTTCAATCCTTTTTAAGAGGAATATGGGGCAAAAATCTGGACAGCTGAGGGGTATGCTACCTCCCTCTTATACACACACCAAATAATTCTGGTCAGACTTGAATTAGTTCTGGGAAGGTTGCATTGAACGGCACCGTGCTTGATCTGAAGTGGGTGAAATCCTGGTAGCTAGTGATTGCAGCTCAGCAATGTGGAGCATTAAAGCATTTTTAGCAGAGCATTGTTTCATCACTACCTATTGTGTTTGCACATAAGCTGTAGTTATTTCAAACATTTGCCTTTTTTTGATTACTACAGAGTACATTTACTCACCAGAGCTATTGTGTTTTGACTTCAGTTTGGAGCTAGTTGTTGCAGGGCTTGGCTTTTAAGTAAGGTAGCAATGCTTATTTACCATATACCATTAAAGCCACCCAACTACAAGTGTACTAACACACAGACACTGGTCTCCAATAAAATGTAATGAGCTTCTGAAAACGCTGTAATCCTGTCCTTTTATTTCAAATACTGTCATATGCATTTCAACACCCAAGGCTTATACATTATCTAGCTATGTAAATATTCTCTGCATGGCAACAACGAAAAGGCTTTCAATGCTGGCAATTCTTCAACAATATGCTTACTAAAGCTTACTTGCATCTTACAATGTCCGACAAGCTTACTTGCATCTTACAATCTCCGACAAGCTTACCTGATGTTCATTAAACCATGGCTACTTAAACAGAGCAACAGGACACTGTGATAGCATGCAGTTCCTGAATAATAAGCATAAATCAACAGTATAAAAATTGGATAGAAAACCAGAACATTTTGCAAAATCAAGGACAGATGAAAAGCCACAGTCGTATTTGTGATCTACCTTGGATGGGGGAATACTCTGCACACTTACTGCATAACTGCTTCTTGCCTTCCTTGGACACATCCCGAGCCACTACAATGGGGGCTGGGGTGCAATAAGTATGTCATAATTTGAAATGTCTCTGGCTGACTGTGATGACTCTGACACTCCTACCTCTCAACTTCAGAGCAAGAAATCTGGACAAAGCCATACATAGAACTAGAAGTGGGACACAGGCCCAAAAATAAGGCCAATTTTTAAATATTGCTCTTATTAACTTAATAGAACAGGTAGATCTTGCATTAGTACAAATTTTCTGAAGGGTATAAAATCTGAAACTCAAATGTTATTATTTTCTAACTTCAATCTTTAATGACTTGCCACTAATTTGCCAGAAACCACAATTTTATGAAAAACAGACCAAAATGTGATGCAAAAATACCTGTCAAAAAGGGACACCTTTTTAATATTAACAGTTAACTTGAAGCAGCTAACAAAATAAGAGCATCCACATGCATTTCTGAAATAAAGGTAATCTATAACTGATCATTACAGTTATAATTGTAAACCCTCCATATTTTCTTCCAAAATTGCCATTTTGGAGGAGGGATTATTAGGAGAGCAACATTTTGAGCCAGAATTGGGGACAATTGAGATGTTTGGATATTCCCAATCTACAAAGTGATTTGCATGTACCTCTCAACCTCTTAATGCAGGAAATCTGAACAAGGCCAAATATATTGGGGAACATACAAACACTACTAAAAATTGATCTTGTATAAACTTAGACAGTCTTGCATTAGCATGCATTTTTCTGAAGGTTATGACATCTGAAACTCAGTGTCTGTCATTTAATGGCTTCATTCCTAAATGATTTGCTAGAAAACCACAAATTTTATGAGGAACAAACCAAAAATAAGCAGCAAATATCTATTAATTCTGCAAAGATATGGACAACTGAGAGGTATAGTTCAACCGGGGCTGTCCGAGTTTGATACCCCACACAAAATCATGGTCAAATGGAGCCTCCCCCCCTGCAGCCATTCCAATGTCCCATTCCTTGGTTATTTTGCCCCATTTACCATAAACACTAATGTGCATACTGCTTTACTTCTGCGATGATTTAGGATTTCATTTGAAAGTTTTATTTTGCATTTTACAGAACAAACCCTAATACATATCTGTTAAAGCAATGCAGTCTCAATGAAAATAGACTAACATTAAAACTTCTCTGCCCTTGAAACTCACATGCATTAAAACAGCACTGAAACCCACTTTCAGAGAGAATACATTTTGCCAATTGCAAATATTAACTCTGGGCTGTCTTCAAAATCATAGGACCCTCGAACATAACATACACATGCTCTTTGATACACCTTCCTGACTATTACATTATATTCCTTGTACAATACAGTAAGGTTGTTAAAGGGCATTTTAAATTTATTGTTTTGAAAATTTTTCCAGTAAACAAAGAAACAAAATGCATCCACCAATGACAAAATTGCCCAATTCAGAACATTTCCATCATAAAAAGTCTACTCAAGTCCACCAGTGTCAGTAAAAAATATACACAATCTCTGTAGTAAAATCCACATTGAAGAAATTTGTAACTAATAGAGGTTGCTGCTAGCAAACACTTTATATGTCATTGTTTAATCTACAAATAAAGTGCCTGTTGCATGCACTAAAAAAATGAAAAGCTAGTAATACCGCAATAGAGAATGGATAGCAAACTGTTAACAGGTTCATAGTTACTAGGTATCTTTGCCAAAAGGACTGTAGCATCCACCCTCTTTACAACACAATACAGCATCAGCAATGCATTTACCTACTGTGGGAGTAGAACCCACAGCCTTCAGCATCTAAAGCAAGTACACTATCTGCTGTGCTATTAACAATGCAAGCAGACTAAACATAAGCAGCACTAAACTTTTGCTCCCCTGCAGCTCTCAGCTCCTTGTAAAATCTACTCGACACTCAGCTGCATCTCTGAACTTTGCAGCACAAGAAATCTGGAAAAAGCCGAAATTTATTGGGGGGGGGGGGCAAAAGGCCAAAAACCATTGCTTGTATAATGTTTGAAAGTTGCTAGAATAAAATGCTGCGTTACCACCATACATTTCACTGCCACGTCTTGAACCCAGGGGACCCCGTGCAAAACAGACAAAGCGACATACCACTACGCCAAATCAGCTGTTTTGTGAAAGAGGAAGACTGAAACTTTACCATTTAGTGAATTCAGTTCTCACCATAGCACAGCTGTCAACCTTAGCACAAAAGACCTGAACAAAGCCAATAATGGGTGACTACAACCACCAAACATTCAGTGAATTCAGTTCTCACCATAGCTCTCAACCTCTTAGCAAATAACACCCGGACAAAGCCAGTAACGAGAGAATATAGCCCCCAAACATTTTCAGTGAAATCAGTTCTTACCATAGCTCTCAACATTAGCAAAAAAACTGGATGAAGCCAATAAATACCTGGATGAGGCCAATAAATACCTGAACAAAGCCAATACTGGGTTAATACAGCCCCCAAACATATTCAGTGAATTCAATCCTTATCATAACTCTCAACCCTAGCACAAAACCTGGATGACGCCAATAATGGGGGGAATACAGTCCCAAACACAGGGATACATTTCAAATATTCATCTTGTCCACTTAGAAAATTGCTAGAATAAAAGCTTGCTTTTGTTACCATACACTTTTTGAAGAATATGAAGTCCGATATTGAAATGTGTCCATTTTTTTAACATTTATTAACCAGGAAAATCTGACTTTGAAAAAAAAAAGCTAATTTTTTAGCAGAGGCCCAGGGAGAAACACTCCAGACAGCCAAGAATAAAACCAGATAAGATTTAGCTGTCAGGCAACAAGGACACAAATGCAGAAACCACAGATTTTATGAGGAACAGAAAAAGTATGAGGGAAAATCCTGCAACGTTTTTACAAATGGTGGTGGGTAGGGAATTCAGGCTCTTGCCACTTGGGCACAAGGTTCAAGCCTTATTCTCTACCCACCACCATGTACACCTGGGGCATTACACACACACACACACACACACACACACACACACACCCCTACAAGTGTCCCATCTTCCGTTCCCGCTTACTATTCCGTTTCACACACAGCCTCACAATGTTTCACAGCACTGAAATGTCCTATTCTGGTTTCATCCAGTACAAAATAATATCATCTGCATGTAATGCCAACTTTTCTTGGTTATCACACCAATTATATCCTTGCATTTTTGAGACCCTTATTTTCTTTGTCATTGGTTCTAAATATAACACAAATAACAAAGGGAAGAGAGGCACCCCTACCTGGTTCCTCTGCTCAAACAAAACTTATCAGAGTGGAACCCCCTGCTTTAATTTTTGCCTCCAATCCCTCATATAGCCTCATAATCAACCTTATTATCTTATCAGGGAATGCAAACGCTTCCATTGCCCTGCTCATAAGATCCCTGCTTACTCTGCCGAATGCTTCCTCTGCACCAAGACCTACCAACAACAGCAGTGTTTTCTTACAATCTGCTTCCCTCTGGATCATGGTTGTTCTATTAATGTTGTCAAATCTTTGCCTGTCCTCCACAAAACCACAGTGGTCCATATCTATCATTTTTTCGTTACTTTTGCCATTCTTACAGCCATTATAGATATAAACACTATAATCATGGTTTAGAATTAAAATGTGTCTGTATGAAACTAGATCTGATGTTTTTTTTATCATCTTGAGGTATTACAGTCATCACTGCTTTCTTCCAGGATGCTGGTGCTTCTTTACCTTTAAAATGACTCTTAAAAACTTTCATATCTGTATCACTTTCTTCCCTTATCTTATCCCTTACAGCAAAAACACTATTGCAACTACTAAGGCAGGTACCATAATTATGGAAATAATAATAATAATCCCCACCACAGAACGAAGTATCACCCTCTCTCTCTCTCTCTCTCTCTCTACATCCAGCCTGTTAGTGACCTATGCTACTTCATTAACGCAAGAAATTTCTTTGAAAATAGCACTGCCGATGTTACTCTCGTGTCATTCTGTAAATGCCCTCCACTAGTAAGACTAAAAAAATTAAATGCTCCTGAATTAGCATTTCACTTGCATGAAAGGGTTAAATGCATGAATAACTTATGAACTAAAATAATAAACATAATAATAACAATAATACAACTTTTAACTAGTTTTTTCTCATTAAAACTGTGCATACTGATTTTACTCTTCCAGACACCGGTGATGAGCTCAATGTCTGGTTTCCTAACAGTATGCCTTCATTTTTCTGTTATCTGCAGATCATTTAGTCACGACACATTGTCTGCACCTGAGGAAATCTCAGCATGTGCATGATGAAAAAATACGTTATGGGACACTGGAGCACCTGACTGCATGGAATGATGGATGCCAGGACCTGCCGGACAAAAGTTACAGTTTTAATTAAGTAGGTAACACATGCATCATTTGTCAGGTTCCTGCATTCAAATGAGGAAGATGGCTAGTTTTGTTTAATTTGTCAGCTATCTGTAGAAACTGGTAGAATAAAAGAAATAATATTAAACAAGGAGCATCATACTATCCTAATGGAAAAGATCAAACTGCTATGAAAACTTTCATCCTTTGCTGCACTTACATCTACAGTAAACTCTCAGTTAACCGGAAAACTCTTCCGTTTCACACACACACACCTACCTACCTGAAAGTGTCCCATCTTCCGTTCCCGCTTACTATTCCGTTTCAGGTCCCATCTTCCATTCCCGCTCGAATAATCCGTCTGCAAACTCCTCTCCCTGAAAGTGTCCCATCTTCTATTCCCGCTCTCAAACCTTTAAATCATTGCATGAGCGACAGCGATGATGTCAGCACGCCCGCGACTGGACAGTTAGCACAGACTTCTTAAAGAAGAACGCACATACAAAAAAAAAAAAAAAAAAAAAAAAAAGTTTTTTTAAATGATCTAGTCAGCCGATTCCAGGGGGGTGCAAGTGCACCCCCTTGCACCTGCCTGCGGGCGCCCTTGTATGTCTGGCCTATGTATAAAACTAAAGGGACTAAAACATTTTCACTTCTTGTATCTTGCTATCCATATCCATAAAATAGAGCTTCACTTTCTCAGTTTTTTTGAATTATCTTATGTTTAGTCTCTTCCCACATATTCTTAGCTTCCATAACATAATCCTTTTTTAATCCATAGTCCTAAGTACTTCATTTTATCATGTCCCCATAAGTATGGGTATTGCTAAACTAATTCTTGTGTGTGTACATAATTTACAGCTATTACATTTGTTTTAGCTTCATTCATTTTGTATCCTGAAAAGACTTGAAACTGTCTCAGAATGTTCCACTGCTCTGAAATGTCCTTTTCTGGTTTAATCAGGTACAAAACAATATTATCTGCAAATAAAGCCATCTTTTCCTGACTACTATACCAAATATATCCTTGAATTTCTGAGTCTCTTATTTTATTTGCCAATGGTTGTAAATGTTACTCAAATAAAAAAGGGTAAAGAGGATACCTTTACCTGGTTCCTGTGTTTAAACAGAACTTATCAGAGAGGAACCCCACCCCTCTTAAATGTTTCCCTCTGATCCATAATATATCCTCCTAATTAACCGTATTATTGTGTCAGGGAATGCAAATGTTTTCATTGCCCTACTCACAAAATCCAAGCTTACTCTGTCAAGTACTTTCTCTGTTGTATTTTCTTACATTCTGCTTCCTTCAAGATCATAATTGTTCTATTAATGATACCAAATTATTGCCTGCCCTCCACAAATCCACATTGGTTTATACCTATTAATTTTAGCATCACCTTTGCTATTCTTTTAGGCATTATAGACACAAACACTTTATAATCATTGTTTAGAATTGAATTAGTCCCATATGAAATTGCATCTGATGGGTCTTTACAGCTTTCTTCCAGGATGTTGGTCCATCTCCACCTTTTAAAATGCTGTTAAACAAAACCTTCCAGATCTTTACACTTTTTTCCCTTTGAGATTCCAAATTTCTTCAGGAATGCCATTTATTCCTAGAGACTTTCCTGTAGATTGGTTATACATAAAAAATGTATCTCATCTGCTCCTATCCTAATTGCTAATTATTGAGCCTCATCTACTTCTAACCTGTTGCATAAAATTTTGTATTTGTACTTTTTGTTGATTTCCACATTTCTCTGCTTTATACGGATTTTCATAAAATTTCTAAAATATATCTAATATAGAGCTCTACTTATTTTCCTTGTTATAGGTTCCTTAAATTTGGGAACAACCCTTTCTACTTTCTATTGCCTGAGATATTGTGCTAAAATCTTTGGTGCTCTGGAGTTGTTATAAACAGTTGCTTAACAGTAATCTTTTTAAACTCATGCATACTATCAAGATAGTCCATTATTTTCTCATTAGCAGTCTACAGTTCTGTGAGATCCCCCCTATTTTGTAATATTTTAAACGTTGTCAGTTCTGAATAATTCTTGTTACTTCTTAACTATATCTCTCGTTCTTGTATTTGTACCTTATTTTTAAACCCCATTTTCATTTTATCCCACTCCCTTGCTATATTTTCTGAAGAAATTTCTATCTTCCCTTATAATGTCTGAATAATTTCCATTATCCATTCCTTAAATTCCTCTCTATTTAAAAAGATAGGTGGAGAAATGCCAATGTCTCATTGTTATTTCATTACCCTGCATTTTTATTTTAGTCATTATTGGCACATCGTCTGAAATATTTATTGGATGTATATCAAAACTTTCATTTAAATGCACATGTCTCTGTGAAATATAATTTCTTTCTAGCCTAGCCCAGTTTTTGTACCTTGGGGGATAATATTTCAATTCTATCTAAGTTCTTACTACTACTGAATTCACATATTTCATACATTTCTTTAAGGATCTAGCCTATTTTATTATATTTTTTCTTCTAGCCTCCTGAGATACAGCCTTACTGTTGAAAATCTTTGTACGCTACATGTTTTAATATAGTTTACTACTCTTTCTTTTTGTATACACCCGTGAGACCATTCACATTTAAAGAAAATATGAAAAGTGTTGCCATTATGATAAGAAGTTTTTATTATTTATTTTATTCCCACCTATTATGTATAACAGCTTTTTTTAAAATGTCTACTTTCAGATTTTGTTCTACATGCATGCACTAATATTTGGGAGGTTGTTCTTTTATACAGTTGTTTCTTGTCATATCCATTTGAACCTATATTACATCTTATAAGACTTTTTTTTAATGAAATCCCTCAAAAAAAAACATATTAACTTAAAGTTTGCAACTGTGCGTGTATCACTATGGTTTATTATGTAAAATGCTTGCAATTAGGATTGTGTCTGTGTGATTAATTTTCATTTATATAAATGTATAATTATTTATGTCATAAGTGATGGCTTAATAAAGATGTTTCTTGTTTATGAAAAGGGGCAGTAATTGAATAATTTATGTAATGTTGCTTAGGTTATATGATATATAGTAATATATGTGACATATTATGTTTCTTAATGTTAATTTAATACAATCTAATTACTTTTGTATAAAATGTAAATTTGCCTATGTCACAAGTGATGATTCAACAAAGGTGTTTAAAAAGGTTCCCTATTAGATGAATGAATGCTTAAAATGTTGAGTATGACATGCTTGACAACTTTTAAGCGAATGTTCATCTAAGTGAAGCCGGAGAATGTCGAAACAAGGAAATTTAGAAAAGTTACAGTTGGCCAGCCATGAGGAAGTCAATGACTGATGTCAGAATGTTCACCCATCTCACCTTTCTTGCAGTCCTCCACTATGGTGCAGTCTTGAAGTTCACCCTGTGTAATGTTCTGACATTCCTTCACTGTAGTGCGATCTCGGAGTTGGTATATTTAAGTGGGGGGGTGTGGGGGGCACAGCCCCCCACTTTGTGGGGTGTGGTGGGTGAAGTCCCCTACTTTATTTTGTTGTCAATTTGTTTTTGTTTTTTTTTGTTTGTTTTTTTTTTGGGGGGGGGGTTAATGTTGTACAGTATATTGTAGTCATCAGCCATTGGCCTCCTGATAGCTGGCCAACTATAACTTTTTGACACTCCTTGTTTTGATATTCTGGCACGTTGATTAGATGAACGTTCACTAAAAGCTATTGAGCATATCATACTTGACATTTTAAGCATTCAGTCATCTAATATAGACCTGATTAAAAAAGTATTAACTTAATACAAATGCACAAAACTATGTACATCTTTAAATCATGAAGTTTAATACTTCTAATAGGAACAACTGTCCCAGATTGACAACTACAGTCACATGCTTTGACTTGTAATGAAGGTTATCAATGCTAAGATGCATGGTACAACTTGTGCTTCTACTTACACTGAGTGCTGTCTGTTTTTCTCTTATTTTTATTCCTCTTCCAGATGCAGAAAACAAACTGACTGTTTTCAGAAAATGTTATCTTTTAGCTACTGAAAGAAAAAAAGTGTTCTGTTTTTATTGCCCTCTTAGCAAATCTCCATAGAAACATGAGAACCAGATACATGGTTGCCTTCAGCTACAACCTTTTTATGTTGCACTATGGACATTTATTTGCTAAAGAAAAATGTTTTATTATATTGTGTTCTTTTATTTAATTGCTATCACTTAAAATGTATTGTTAGATCAATCCAAGTGCCTTAATCTAATCATTTTCTATGAAGAAGTAAGAAAAAGCATATCAGTTTTACTTATATCATGCTCTGTAAACATTTAGAACTCACCCCTCACCTCAAGAATCTAAGATTATGTTAAATGTGCTTTTGTCCAGGCTTTCTTCTCTGTTTACATTGCAGTGCCTACATTTCTTAAAACTAAGAAAGAAAGAAAGAAGAAGGAAAAAGAGCATCTGTTTACTTTAGTATCCCTATATTACACACACACACACACACACACACACACACACACACACACAGCTGCACACACACACACACACACACACACACACACACACACACACACACACACACACACACACACACACACACACACACACACTGGAAATGATTTACTATATAGCATGCAATATATATCCTGTTTTATAAAAATGCTGTTAAGAACAAAAATAGTTTTACTTCCAGACACCTCTTTCTTCACTCTTCCCCTTTCCTTAGTGTTCTTCTAAACATTAATGACATGAAGTAGGGCATATGCTTTGGAGTCCCCTACAAGTTTTACACAGTCAAAAAAGTCCAATATTTCCAGCTTTTCTTGCTCTGCCATATTTCACAAATGTGACTGATGCTTTGTAATCCATGTATTCATCACTTCCTGTACATCTCCATCTCCCAACTCCAGTCTCTGGATCATTTAAAAAGTACTCCTTGTACTTTTAGTCAACTCCTGTGCTTTTCTCTGTCCCTCAAGCATTTTCCTTTAGAACACATGAAACATTTCACTAGCATGGTCTTTCTATGACATTTATTATCAGAAGAATATGAAACAACATCTCCTTTTGCTTGATAGCTCACTTTTTGTTGGCCATTCTTTTCTGTTTTCTCCTTAGCATGTTCAGCATGAAACAAAGACTTTGACCCTCCAGGAAAACATATTATGAAGATAGCTGGATACAGCAGTTTGAATCTTACACTTGCTTCTCTACATTCCCTGATTGCTGGAATAAATGTACTCCTCTTCTGCCTGGTTTATAGCTAGTAATCATTTTCAGCAAACACTCTACTCTCTCCAACTTTTAGTACCTTTTTCCTTCTGCTACAATTTTGTCAGAATCAGCTTTTTCTGCTGGTAGAATTACATCTTTACTATTAGAGGTCTTGACTGCTTTTTCATAGCCATGTTTGGAGCATATTCATGATATGCTGTTTCAGTTAACATCTCCTACTGTGGAGTACCAGTCCAGTTGCTTGCTTATGCTTTCATAAAATGAATACAGTCTCTTCCTTCCAGTTTATCTGGTACAGCAGAAAATCTTTTTTAAACAACTCTTCTTAAGCAGTATGATACTCAACCAGCCTTTTTTTTTCATTTCAACTTTTGATTATTGCAGTTTTATCAACTCATCTGAATATCTGTTTAAAGCTTCTTCTAGTATTTTCAGCATTTTGTTATTTGAGTTGATACACTTTTTCAGTGTTTCATTTATTTTAATCAGCTCTGAGCACATTTGACTTATTTTTTCCTCTGGATTACTGGAAGTAATGTCTTGCACCAAAGCTGGAGCTTGATATGCTTTTTGCTGAACAACTGCATGATGCTTACCAGTCAGTGATTTTCCCTCACCTTTTGTGGTCAATTTTCTTTCAGGTTCTCAAACTTTCTTGTTCTTCAATGGCATCCAGGCAGTGCACTTACTAGCCAGTAACTGAAATTTACCTTCTTCTTTCAGCTTTTCCCGGTTAGGGGTCACCACAGTGGATCATCTGTCTGCTCATGATTGGCAGTGGAGTTTTACGGTGTCGAGTTGCCAGCCCGGTGCCCAACCTTCCACAGAAGGCACACACATGCACACACTCACACCTAGGGCCAATTTAGAGTGTCCAATCCACCTACTGCATGTCTTTGGGATGTGGGAGGAAACTGGAGCACCCAGAGGAAACCCACACGACCACAGGAAGGACATGCAGACTCCACACAGAAGGCACCCCAGCCGAGAATCAAACCAGGGAATCTCTTGCTGTGAGGCAACAATGCTAACCACTGCACCATCGTGGCCACCCTAGTAACTGAAACTTACCAAAAAGACAAATTCACTGGCTGTCTTTTCTGTATTTCTATTTTTACACTGGAACACTTAAAATTACGCTTTTACTCAGTGTGCAATCTTCTGTATTTTATTTATTTATTTATGTATTTATTTATTTGGCATTTGTTGCCAGTGTTAGTCTGACTGGGCATATACCCTTTTACAGCAGAGACCCAAGGAGAAAAGCTCCAAGATACATACATAATTTAATATGACAAAAGTAATAAGTACTATTACATAGCATATATATTGACAATAGACTAATAACTACGTAGATGCAGTAAGTTTAAACTAACACTCAATTTCCACTCAGGGAAAGATGGTCTGAGATACAGCCTATTTGTGGAACAAGTGCAGGAATTCAAATAGACTTTGGAGACAGATGGGGAGGAAAAGAAAAAGAGAAAGGAGTAGTTATTTGGTGCAGAAAGGGAGAGGTGGATTAAGTAGAGTCAGGGCAAGAGCAAGTCCAAGAGTTTAGCAGGTAGTCTTTTAGAGTTTTTTTGAAATAGTTAGAGTTACGGTAGTGCAGGCAGCTGCTGTGATGCAGTGGTTAGCATTGCCATCTCACAGTAAGAAACTCTCTGGTTCGATCCTTGGCTAGGGTGCCTTCTGTGCGGAGTCTGCATGCCCTCCCTGTGGTCACGTGGGTTTCATCCGGGTGCTTCGGTTTCCTCCCAAATCCCAAAGACATGCTGTAGGTTCATAGGTTCATAGGTTTATACTAGGCTATCTGCCCTAAGGCATTTATAAGCCTAGCCCAGAGTTTTGTGGCTTACGCCACCCTTTATGTTAAAAAATACTGTGCCCATTAGTTTGTTGTGCCTCTGTCCAGCAGTGACACAGAGATGATTCCCGGGGTAAACCTATGATCTCCCATCCACCGGTCAAGATTTCTCTTGAACAGAGCCAGCGAGGTGCTCTGCCTCACACGGACCGGGATTTTATTCCACAACATAGGGAGTCTCTGGGTGATAAATCTATCCCTCCAGCATGTCCTATTTATATCCGTGCTAAGGTTTAAGTTGCTTGCTCTAGTGGATCTGGTAGATTTGGATTTTTTGAGGTGGAGCATGTCCATTAATTCCGGGTTGGACATGGCCTTGTATGTCAGGCACAGGTCACCTCTGAGCAGACGGTATGCGACTAAATAGAGCTGGAGTTTCTTCAGTCTGGCAGCATATGACAGATTTTGGAGTCCCTTTATCCTTTTGATGAGGAACTTTTGGGGTCTCTCCAATTGCTGCAGGTGTCGGGTGAGATACATCCCGAATGGGGCATTGTACTCGATCATTGGTCTGATAAGTGAAGAGTACAGGGAAACAATGACCTCACTTGATCTGGATGTGAATCCCTTCATGATCAGGTGGGCAATGTCGAAGGTTTTTCTAACCATTTTAGCAATGTGAGTGTCAAAAGAAAGGCCACTGTCAAGCTGGGTCCCCAGGTCCCTGATAACCTCTTCTGTGCTTAGTGGATTGCCACCTATATGGTAGCTTGGGGTTACCTTGTTTTTCCCGAAGGGTATGACTATACATTTTTTGGCATTTAACTTCAGGCCATGGCTCTGGCACCAGCTATCAGTTTCCTTGAGACCCCTCTGAAGGATATCTGTGTCCGATGTACTTTCCACTATGGCTCCCAGTTTGCAGTCATCTGCAAACTTTGTCAGCCATAGTCCTCCTATGTTTGCCTGTACTTATGAGAAGTAGATGCTGAACAACAGGGGGCCAAGGACTGAGCCCTGTGGGACACCACTTGTGACCGGCTTGGAGTCTGACATGGCGCCAGCTACTCTAACCCTGTGGGTTCTGTCCTTTAGCCAGTTTGCAACCCATCTTGTGACATATGGGTTTACATTTAAGCTGGTAAGTTTCTCTATAATACCCGAGTGGGGTATTGTGTCGAAAGCTTTTGCAAGGTCAAGGTAGGCTGTATGGACTGCCTTTCCCTCATCAATGGCCTTGGTGACTGTTTCGAAGAAGTCGACCAAGTTCAAAAGGCATGATCTGCCCTTGACAAAGCCAAACAGGGTCGGGTCCAATGTCTGCAAGTCCCCTATGTCTTTGTTTATGAGTTCCATTATGATCCTCTCCATAGCTTTGCAGACCAGGCTTGTTAAGCTTATGGGGCGGTAATTACCAGGGTCCGTAGAGGCACCGCCTTTGTGGAGTGGGACCACAGTTGCCGTACGCCATTCCTTGGGCACATATCCTGTGGTAAGGCTAAGATTAAACAGCTGCCTTATGTGTGGGTTTAGTTCCTCATTGAGTTCGTGTAGCACACAGCTGGGGACACCATCCGGTCCCATTGATGCTGTGTTTTTAGCTTTAGAGAGAGCAGCTTTCACCTGCGCATTGGAGATGTCTGGGAGGCTGCACTCCGCTGGGATAGTTATCTCTCCTTTTGGGGGGGAGAGGGGGGTGAAGTTTGCACTGAACCTGTCTGCCAGTATGTTGGCAATGTCTGTGTCTTTTTCCACCTCAAGTCTACCTTCATCGCCTCCTTCCTCAACAACATTTCTATCAATGTCAAACCATGCACAAAACTATTAGGAGTCAAAAGATGACCAATTAAAATTGGATCTTCACATCCAACATTGCATTAAAAAGACACGTCAAAAACTTGGTCTGCTCTATATAAACCAAAATGTTCTCACAAACGAATCTAAACTCCCTCTTGGATTGGACACTCCAAATTGGCCCTAAGCATGAGTGCGTATGTGTGTGTGCCTTCTGTGGAAGGTTGGGCGCCAGGCTGGCAACTCGACTCTGTAAAACTCCACTGCCAATCATGACAAACAGGTGATCCGCTGTGGTGACCCCTAACTGGGAAACGCCAAAAGCAGTAGAGTTAGAAATTGATCTTAAATATAGGGGCAGATTATTCCATGCTTTGGCAACTGAGTGGATGCAGAGAAGTTTGCTGATTTTTTGGGGGGATTGTAAATTTACAGGAGGTATTGTTCAGAGCTATGGAATGTGCAATTGGGAGTATACAGGAAAATGATATCTGAAAGAGCAAGACAGAGATTGGGTTGCTTAAGGATGGAGTGAGTCAGATGCAGCTGAGGCAGAAGGAGCTGATGGCGAAACTATAGCCACTGTAGGTTTTTAAGAGATGTACAGTGGTGTGATTGATAGGGTTTATTTGTTGCAATTCTAGCTATTTTATTGTGAGTTCAAGCTTAGACAAGAGATTGGCTTGAAGGATAGTAAGGATTAGGCAGCATATAGTAGGGTAGGTAGTAGACAGGTTTGAGCAAGAGGGAGTTTAGATTCGTTTGTGAGAACTTTTTGGTTTATATAGAGCAGACCAAGTTTTTGATGTGTCTTTTTAATGCAATGTTGGATGTGAAGATCCAATTTTAATTGGTCATTTTTTGACTCCTAATAGTTTTGTGCATGGTTTGACATTGATAGAAATGTTGTTGAGGAAGGAGGCGATGAAGGTGTGGAAAAAGAGTAGTTTAGTATTTAGGGTTGAGTAGGAGTTGGTTGGATGTTAACCATTTTTCAACTGAGTGAAGTGATTCTTGGGTAAAGGTGAGGAGGTGGGGGAGATTATCTGAGGAGGACATTATTGCTGAGTCATCAGCATATTGTATTAAAAAGGAGTGGCAGCAGGAAGAGTGAAGGCTGTTAGGGAAAATATTAAATAGTAGGGGTCCAAGAATGGAGCTTTGGGGAACCCTTGTTTGGACTGGAAGGAAGGGGGAGAGAGTAGAGAGCCATTTTACAGACTGAAGTCTATTGGAGAGGTAGCTAGAGAACCAGGAGATAACAGAGTTGGAGAGATTAAGGCTGGATGGTTTAGACAGAGGTAGATTGTGGGAGACAGTGTCAAAGGCTTTCAAGAGGTCAAAGAATAGACATGAGACTAATCTGTTGTTATCACAAGATCTAGAGATAGCCTGCATAAAATATATTAGTTCTGTGGATGTACTGCGGTTAGGGTGAAAGCCTTGTTGGGTAGGGGTTAGGAGATTTTCTTGTAGAAGATGGTCTAGTAGCTGCTTGTGAATGCACTTGTCAAGAATTTTAGATAGGGGAGACTAAATGGCTATAGGCCTGAAATTATAGGGGACAGTAGAGTTTCCTCCTTTATGTAAGGGTATAACATAGAATTTCTTCCAAATATCAGGAACTGTGGCTTCTTGAATTTATCTATTAATTAGTATGGAGGTAGGATATGTGATAGAATTTGCAGCTAGTTTAAAGAAAAGAGGAGACAGGTTATCAACTGAAGAGGAAAAAGTTTTGAGCTTGCTGAGAAGTGATCTAGTATAGGCTGTAGGGAAGGGATGCTTAAAAGAGAAGGATGTTGCTTGGATGGAAGGAGAGGGGGAAATTAAAGGGTAGGTACTTGTGTTTGTTTTACTTAGCTTTTGAATGGAGTCAATGACGAAGGAGTTAAGAGGCGTAGCTGTGGCTAAAGCAGAGCTATTGGGGGGTCTATATCATTTCGTCGAAAACTCATTTCATTGAAGCTTAATTCATTGACCATATTCACTAAAAGCTCACTTCACTGAAAACCTGATTTACTGAAAACTGATTTTGTTGAAAGGTATATATGGCCTATTCCCCACTGTTATGCGATCCTGGAGTTAGTATATAAAGTAAGTGGGGGGGGTGGGGGTATAGCCCTCCACATAAATTGGTTATATGTTGTCTTCTGGAATAATTTTTTTCATTACACTTGTAAGTATCCATCTATATGCTTTAAAATATTTACAATATGTAAGGGGCTGTGTCCCACACACCTCCCTTACTTTATATACCAACTCCAGGATCGCACAACAGTGGAAAAAGGCCATATATACCTTTCAACAAAATGAGTTTCAGTGAAATGGGTTTTCAGTGAAGTGCGCTTTCAGTGAATTGGGCTTTCAGTGAATATGTGTCAATGAATTAAGCTTCAGTGAAATGAATTTTCAATGAAATGATATAGACCCCTACTGGGGGAAGGAGAAGGTGTAGAGGACCTACCTGGATGTAAGATTTTACTGAATTCTTTCCAGAATTTTTTGGGGTTGGAGTAGGGATTATTTTGTGGCTTTAGGTAAAAATTACTTTTGTCATGATTGATTTGTTTTTTGGTTAAGTCATGTAGTTGTCTGTAACTTTGAAGACTGGAAAGGGATTTGTCTTTTTTCCAGTTATTATCTCTCTTGCACATGAAGGAGCAAGTGTCTTGTGTTAACCAAGGGCAAAGCTAGATTTAATTTGTATTTTCCTCACAGGGGCTACAGAGTCTAAAGTGCTTAGGAAGGTGGAGTTGAATTTTGGGACAGCTTCTTCTCGTGAGATGTTATGGAGGAAGGACCAGTTCATTGAGGAGAAGATCAATTTAAGGTGTTTGAGTTGAAATTGGATAGTTTGTGACAGTCTTTGTACTGGTGGAGTTTGCATCATTGGTAAACTTTGCTTAGCAGTGCTTCATATTGCTTAAGATACGTTACTTATGCATCCATCAGTATGCATAACCATTTCACCTTCTTATACATATATATATATATATATATATATATATATATATATATATATATATATATGTATATAAAATTTGTTCACTACTACATAGGCCATTTCAATGCTTTTTACTAATATTTAAATGATAAATGTCAGGAATTATTTTTATATACAGATTTCCAACAGAAAATAGAAAGTGGAGTGGTGGGACTCGAACCAGGAATGCCTCCTCTTTGTGGGAAGGCTCTAGCACTACGCTATCACTATTTTGCTTAATTCGCATATAAGTATCTTATTATCCTCTTTGATGTCTAAACTGCTAACTGTAGCTAAGCAATGAGCAAACCCGCACAAATACAGGCAGCTACATCGAGAATAATAAAAAAATAAATAAATAAAAGTTTTACATTTTATAATTGTACAGGGGTTTAGAATGTGGGGGAGTGTAGTGTTGGGTATGTACACATTTGAGCATACTCGCTCATGTAAGTTGACATTTCCCAATTGAGAGACTTGCAGGGGCGTGGATTTTTGGACTGCTCGGCAGTCCGACACGCCCCCTGCACTCGTGCATGCTCCGTGTTAGCCTTAGAGTTGAGGCAGCGCATCCTCATTAATATGCATGGCACGCTGCCGTCTTACTCTTAGACTGGCGTTTCCGAGTAAGACTAATCTAGTCTTACACGGAGGATTAGTGAATCCTGGGGACTATCTTTCTGCATCACTAACTCTTCAGCTATTATTTTCCTAACTTAAACCAACATTTTATTTTTCATGTACTATAACAGCTGATGTCAAACCTTGTACTAGCTACATGGTATTTGTATACACTTTATCTACTCATAGGCTATGTATATGTGGTTAGAATTACTAAAATTGTCCATAATGATATAACTCTATATAATTGTCCAGATGTGTAGTATATCTTTTTAACCTAGTTTATGTTCAAGCAACTTATTTTTGTATAGTATTCTTCATGTTACTTGTATTGTTTGTGGACTATACTGTATTTGTATTGTACTGTATGTGGAGCTTTTCTCCTTGGGCCTCTGCTGAAAATGGGTTCTGTAGACCCAGTCGGACCACCCCAGTAAACAAATGTCAAATAAAATAAATAAATAAATGTGCTGCCTGATTTTTCTTATATTTTGTTTTGTTCCTCTATGAAGTGTTAATGAGCTTCTTTCTCTAGTACTTCATTTGATTTCTTTAGTCTTCATTTGTCTGTTGTGTGACATTGAGAAAGTCATTTAACTAGACAGTAGTATGCAGAAATTTTGAAGTTCAGCTACCTTCCTCAAAGGGTTTCCTAAGCTACTGCCTTTAACTATCTATGTTGGGGGAGAGGCGTAGTTTTCAATTGCAAGAGACTTCAGGTAAGGTAAGTTTTTTTTTTTTTTTGTGGTTTGTTTTTATGCTATCTGTCTTTTAATTTTTTCTTTTGTTTTTGTATGTAGGGTTGTCTGAAGTATGTATGTGTGTTAGGTTGGTGGAGGCATACTTTTAAACTCTGTGAGTTTTGGGAACTTTCATGATTTTGCTTCTAACATTGCTTTTTTGCATGGTAAAGTTTTTTTCCCCTGTAGGGGTAGAGTGTATCTCAATAGCTAGTCAGGTTGCTAAAGAACACTTCAGCTTCTTGGACTTGTTTATATTGTGATGTGCATGATTTACAGTGGGCGTGCTGACAGGGCCATTCAAAATCAGCATGCATGTTTTTGAATACTACTGACTTGTAATTGTATAATAAGTGATACATTGGGCCGTTCCCAGAGAGAACAAATAGGAAAAATAATTAAATTCTGGTACAAGACATTTGTGACACTGATTATAGCATAATGACATCTGTCCATCCATCCATCCACAACCCATTTTCTCATTTTTATTCAAGGGATTGGTGTAAGCCATTTAACAGTGACAATCAGCTAGAGCCAATATTCACACTGCCTGCTATTATTGCATAATGATGTGCATCTGGCAAATCTCACTAGAAGGAGAAAAACATGATAATGACCATGCTTAACATATCTGTGAGCTGTCTGCAATACTCAGCATGGATAACACGTAATCATGCAGTGATGTCTGAATACCCAATGAAAGCCTGACTGACTACATGAAGAGTGACCACACTGCTGAATACAAATGCATGAAATACCAAAAGGGTAAAATCTGAAACTGTGTTTTTTGCCAGGGGGATAAGCCCCCTGCACCCCCATGTATATGGCAAGCCCCACACCCCCTGAACTGATATATACCAACTCCCCAGTAATACAATACAAGAAGGGAGGAATTTCTCAAAACAAAAGAATCACTACCAGTGTACACTTAGAAACTGCACCAGTAGTGATTTCCTATGGAAATCAGCAGTCAGTGTCTTGTGATTTGGAGTTTTACGCTTGGGGAGTCTAATGAACACCTGTGGATCTATCATGCTGTCCAGTAAGCTATAATGTCTAATAATTAAATATCATCTCTCTGTTTAATTATTGTGTGGTGTAAAAAAACACTGCCTCTGTATCAACAGTGGTGTGGTGCACACGTTAGGTGAATGATAGTTTCTTGTAATTCCTGTTTTAATTTTACTTAGTTATGTCTGTAATGTAGGGAGTGGGGCTTATGTTTTTTTTCCAATTTTATGGTAGCAAATTGTTATACAGAAACAACAGAAATTTTACATCCCTGTTCCCATAAATGTACTTTCATCTCAAAAAAGCAATTTTAAGAATGTATGCTAAAATATTCTTATTTGTTGTAATAATGTCAGCTGAATTGTTTTTGCTCATATATCTCTCTGAAGCCTGTTACTGAGGTATGAATCTCTCACAATGTTATCACAATTAAAGAACATGCCTTACAACAGAAACGTTTCATTGCTGCATTAATATTTTCTACCATTGTTTCACAGGGTGTGGACATGAGTTTAATAGATATTAATGATTTCCATACAAAAAGATATTTGATTCAGCAATGCTTTCCATTGTAATGAGGGTGGAGCTTTATAAAGAAGACAGTTGTGAAATATCCGCGAGATGTAGAGCTGTCAGTTACTGATAACTGCCCACATTACCTTTAGTCCTTGTTCCCAGATGAGTAAGTATATGCCACTGAGGTGAATCATGAACAGATCAAGTTGTATAGAGAAGTATAAAACCAAATACCAAGCATGGGTGTTTGCATTACCTTATTTGGACATGTGCTGAGAGTTATGATTAGAGTATTAGATCATGTATGCATATAACAATAGAGTGTAGAACAAAACGTGTCAGATACAAAGTTGTAGTCAATATAAATAAGATGTAAATACTACAATTTCTTTACTAGAAAGCATTTTTTGTGATATTAAAATCTTTAGTGTGTAAAGTATTGAAAGAAACATTGAAAAGTTGTCTATGCACATATGGCTTTGGCACTCTGTTTTGAGTATGACATAATCATATCCCAGAAAGGACAGTAACAAAATTAGCCACAAGGCACAACAACATGTAATATATAACTCGCAGTTGTAGGTAGTTATCCAAACACATTTGCCAGTGACTTAGAAGTGCCTGCATAGTAATTTATCAGCCACATAGAAGGCAATTGCATCAAACTTGGAGCTATCAACTCTGCAACCAAAGAAGCCCACAACAAATAACAGAAAAATAATACAATACAATGCACACATGTTGTGCATGCATGTGATGTGTATGTATGTTACATGTTGCCATAGTCTGTATACTACCTATATTAATGGCCATGGTCATAGTCTGCTGTATCTGTACTGACTGCTACATAAGAGTTGTAATGATGATGGGAGGGTACCAGAGAGCCCAATCAAGATGGCTGCTCGGGCTCAGAGCACTGGACAAAGGGCAAAAAAAAAGTAACTAATCAACTAATTCCAGACGGAAAATACGAGAACATTTTCAGAATGGAGGACAAGGTGGAAAAGAAACAACAGCTGGTAGAGTTCAAAGCAGCTCCAAAGGAATAACAGATTTGTAAACTTCCAAAAGCTGATGGTAGTCACTGATGATGTAGACCCAATGAGAAAAACAAAAGGAAATCAACAAATAGAAATGAGTAAGCTGAAAGAAATAATCCATAGATTGGACGATGGCAGAGCAGCACTAAGATCAAAGGCACAGGAATCACAGTACAAGGTTGACAGAAAAAAAAAGAAAAAAAAAGCCACAGTGGCAAACAGGCGAATGAGCTGGCATAAAAATACATAAAAAATAACAGATCTAGCAGAAGATTTGACTTAAGCAGATTACAACAACCAATAAAAGAAAGACTGCATGGGGATGGTACAATGGGAGGTGCAAGACTTATATTATCATTTATTATTTATTTATTTTCATTTGTTTATCGGGAACTTCCAACTGGACACAGTTCCTTTTTCATTGGAGGCCTAGGGAGAAAAGCTCCACAGAACAATAGATGAGCAGCAGAGTACATGAAGAACAATTGAATATATATACAATAGCAAATAATACCTGCTGCAGCAAATATTAGCTATACATACAATATGAAACATAGTAATGAACAGATATACCAATGTATAGCTAGAGGCTAGGAATGCTTACATAGCTATAAACTTAAAGAAGAAATTAAGAGACACGCCAGAATATTTAAACCAATACCCTTTAATAGCCTGTCTGTAATGATTTAAGATGACCTACTGATAGCTGTAGCTGTTTCTTTGACTGCTGATAGAAGGAAAATCCTTTCAGTGACTCTCAGAAAACAACATTTTTTGTAGGAGGGAAGCCCCGCTGCATTTCTACTTGCCATACATCTCAACCTCTAAACACAAGAAATTTGGACTAAGCTTAAAATAATGGGGGAACAAAGACCCAGAAATAGAGACAGATTTTAAATATTGCTCTTATGAAGTTAAAAAGTTGGCAGAATAACAGGATTTGTATGTGCATGCATTTGCTGAAAGATATGAAGTCTGAAACTCAAATGTATATCACGATTTAATGACTTCAGTCCTGAATGATTTGCCAGAAAAACACAATTTTTAAGAGGAAAAGATCAAAAATATGAGTCAAAAGTCAGGACATCCTACAGTAGTTTAGATGTATGCCACTTGCAACCCCCATATCCCTGAACTTATATAAATCTACTCCAAAGTTACATAACAGGGAAAAAAGGGAAAACTCCACAGCAGTCAAAAGGTGTTTTGGCACAATTTATTTGATCTACCAATAAAACTGGTAAAGGATTATTTCAATTCACTCAATAAACTTAATAAAAGAATGGCTGACTTATCCAGGCTATCAAAAGCCCAGGGATTTCCTGTATTGACTTTGACTTCACTACCAGTTTAACTGTAGCATGGAAGAGAAACAGACACAACAAACACAGTATCACAAAGGGCAAAGCATGAGCATATGTTACAGAGACTGCACACAATGGAAGCTGGAGCAACATATAGAAGAAATAAATTCAAATATCATAACTGAAATGGGCTGGCAGATAAGCTTGTAAAGGGCCAGAGAACAAGTAGAATTATCAGGCTCACAGAGAACATTTGATGTAGATACACACGTGAGAAAATGAACTAAAGTTGAAGTAAGCAAAGGCACATGGAGTGATACTAAGAAGATATGTAGGGTGGACATGACCATGGGAATAACAGCCCATGGAAATGAATGAATGAACACAGGAAACAGCAATAAGAGAGAAGTTCACAAGATACATTAAGAAAAGCAAGAAGCTGGTCAAAGCATAAATACAGCAATAGAGGAGAGACTCATAGTAATTGAAGCAGAAGCAGGGATAGAGATTCAAGAAGAAGAAGAAGATGCTATCAAAGAGGGGACACTGCAAATTAAACCTCAGGGAGTTCAGATACAAAGTGCTGGGTGCCAGAGGACATGAGCAGGCTGCACTTATCAAGGAGGACAGAAGAAAGGTGACATGGAGGAGTGGTGTGAAAAGTGAACTCATGGAGGCCAGGAAGAGGGAAGCTATCAAGAGCTGGATGGCATGGTTATTCAGGGAGAGATGAGAGAATAAATGAGAGACAATGGAAGAGAAGATTAGGGAATGTACTCAGCAAATTCCAAGCTATGCAGACATTGTGTAATGACTGAATTTTAAGAATTGAGAGACTAATGACAAGGAAGAGACAGGACAAAGGGGGTAAATGGTACTGAAAAGTGCCAATGGGATCTAGGAACACGGGGCACTCTTTAAAGATAAAGAACTATTTATTTTTAGTTTCATTTATTTCTAATGCAGTGTACTCTAGCCTTTTTAATACACTGTGCTGAAGCAGCAGACAAATGTAAAACTTCATGACTAAGGTTGTAACAGAAAGGTACTGGGGTAAAATGAAGGGGCATAAAATGGCTAATTGCTGTTACATGGTGTTTCTTATGCTACACCACATTTTATCATGTTTATACTTTCATATAAAATAAAGCTTTGTCTTTGAAGCAGTGGACAAGTGTCGTGGTACCTAAATGAAAAATGGGGAAAGTGGAGAAACAGTTATGCTAACACCAGATTTCAGTTGGATTGCAGTATTTTAGAGCACAGTGAAAGAGAATGTATGACTCTGTCACAAGAGTAAGACCAAAAGTAAAGAAAAAGAAGCAATTATGGGAAAGGGGAGAGATTAACAGGAATAAATCACAGATAGGAGGCAAACAGGGAGGCATGAAAGCAAGAAAGACAGGACTAAAACACAACTAACAAGTTACACAAAAGGAAAAGGTGAATGACTTAAGTCCAGAGGTATTCAAATTGCAGACTGGAGGGTAACAAACCCAACTCTCTGGGAGGGGGGAAAGGGGACTTAGCAAAAGTTAAGGCCAAGTACATCAGGGAAACTCAGTAGTGGAGAGCTTTTCAAAGACAGTGATGATGGTGAGAGGGTGCCACATAAAACAAAGAAAAAAGAAGGGAGTGAACACAGACTGAAAATGGTAATCTGGAACATAGTGTTGACTTCTCACCTGATCAAAATGAATACCTAAAGATATCAGCTGATGTCCTAGCTTATCCTATTTCCATATTAATCAACGGCTCTATATCTGAATCCTATGTACCCACGCTATGGAAAATATCACACATCATTCCCCTCCACAAAGGTGGCCCCTCCACTGACCTCTCCAACTACCCCCCCCACTGCCATCCTTTCCCCCTTCTCCAAGATACTCAAAAAATGCATCAGCTCACAGGTCTCCAAATTCTTCCTTATCAATAACCTCCTCTCCAATACTCAGCATGGTTTCAGACCACACTGCAGCACGAAAACTGCTCTCCTCTCCATCACCAACACTATCCTCCATCACAAAAACAATGGCCTCCTCTCCTCTGCTGTATTTCTGGATCTATTTAAAGCCTTTGACATTGTGTCACATAATCTACTACTCTCTGCTCCATATGACCTCTCTTTCTCCACACCAGCCATAAACTGGTTCCACAGCTATCTACAAGGCCGGCAGCAATCAGTCATCTGGGACAACAATCTATCCACTTGTCTCCCTGTTACTCTCGGGGTTCCCCAAGGTTCTATCCTTGGCCCCCCTACTTTTCTCCCTTTTCACCAGCAACCTGCACACTGCCACCAAACATGCCTCCCTCATACAGTACACAGATGATTCCACCTTCATCTGCTCAGCCCCTACTCTAAAAAAACTCCAACAGATCACCCAAGAATCTTTCTCTTCAGTTGAAAGCTGGCTATCTAATGTCCAGCTTCTCCACAATCCAAATAAAACCAAACTCCTCATCTTCCAATCCTCCAAACCTACCCCAAACACCCCACATTTATCTATTCAAGCGAAGGATAATACCTCAATTTCCCCAACAGTCCACACAAAACTACTTGGCATACAGAAAAACAATAATTTCAAATTTGACACCCTCATATTACTAACAATACAAAGTTCACAAAAAACTGGGTGACTTATATAGAAGCTGCCAATACCTCACCAAACCAGCAAGAATTTCTATCACCAATTCCCAACTAATCTCCACCCTACTCTATGCATCACCCATGCTTACAAATCTTAGACAGTCAGACCTACACCAACTCGAAGCCTGCTACAATAAAATTGCAAATTTTGCCACTGGTGCCTCTTACCGCAGCCACCACTGTGTCTCCCTTAGAGACCTTGACTGGCTTGAACTCCCTCATCTCCTACACCAAACTCAACTCACCGTTGCTCATAAACTAGTAAACCACCCTCTCCGAATCCCATTGCTCCATACAATTCTCCAACCCTACCACTCTTTCAGACCACTATGCTACTGCAACAAAAATCTACGCCAGGTCACCAAAGCCAAAAACGCAGCAGGTGAAGCACTATTTTCCTGCACTATATCCAAGCTCTGGAGCAAACTTCCCACTACCATAACTATCCTTCCTTCCTTCCTGCAGTCTTTTCAAGACTGCACTTAAATCTCACCTAAATTCACACTGGCTTTGTCCTTGTCCAAACCCCGACTAATAACCTCTCCCTTTCCACCCTTCTCTCCTTTCCCAGATTTAGATAGAGTATCCCCTCTATCACTATAAAACTGAACTGAAGATTACTCACTGCTTGTTAATCCTTCCAGGATTTAGTTAATCATTTAGTCTATTACTATTGTTATCTAGTTACTGTTTAGAACATTTGTAGCACTGTGCTTTACTTCTTATTTCTCAATGTTTGTAATTAGAACTTACTACTCAATTGTATTTAATTTGCTCCTGTATTTGTCCATGTCATGATCACTTCTACTGTATACATACCTTGATTGTTATTGTTTACCATCTACCATGTTATTCTGTGGAGCTTTTCTCCCCGGGCCTCCATTGAAAAAGGACCTGTGTCCAGTCGGAATTTCCTGGTAAACAAATGTAATAAATAAAAGAAAAAGAGTACATAGCAGAATGAGTGGGATGCAAGGAGATGTGATATTCCTCAGGAGATCAAATTAAAGGGAGGCAAGATCATGAACCCACAGCACTCCAAGTGTGAAACAGAAAATAAAGGGGGGGGGGGGTAAGAGGGAAGTGGCACCCTTTTAAGAAAGAGATTACATGTAGTGACTTAAGGATTAAGAAAAGTGGAGAGGGGAGATCTAGGAAAAATAAATGAAAGGAGGTGGAAAATAGGCAAACTATGTCCACCAAAGAAGGATATAGAGGAATTATACAGCAAGGTTTTTGAGGAATGGAATCAGATAAAAAGGGATGAAGAGAAAATCATCAGAAAGGACTTCAGTGTTACACTAGAGCCTATGATAGGCATACTCTCTCAAAAGAGACTATAGTAGAAAAATGTAAAAGGACTTAGAGAGGAACATGAAAGAAAGTGGAAGGATATTTAGAATGACACTCTGAAAGAGGGAGTACATATTTACCAGAAACTGATTGATTAAAGTCAGTAGCATGAGTAGTGCACTAAGGAAAGAAACAAACTCTAAAAATGGTGGAGGAGATAAAAATACAGGAGAGATACATATTGGGCCAAGAAGTGACAATAAGGACAGATAGAGAACAATGGGATGGGTTGAGATGGAGATGAGTGAGCAACAAGTAGAAAGATCATGAAAGGAAGGAACATTTATAAAAACTGATAGAGAAGATAGTGGGGTAGAACACTATATTCAAGAGAGAAAGAATTGGGAAAACACTGATAGTATGGAATCAAAGCAGAAGTTAGGGGAAATCACGATACAGTATGGATAGAATAGGAGACAAGATGAGCAGGAGATAAAATTGGAAAGAGAACCAAGCAGGATATAAAAGTTATATTGAAAATGGTATAGAAAGGACAACACTAAGGACAGACAGAACAATCAAAACTAAACTAGAAGATAAGTAACAACATAAAATGGAAACAAAGCAATGGTACTGGAAGGACTACTGGTAGGTAATTGGGGAGCAACACAGGAAACATCTAGGGAGAAAGTATAAAAAAGAAAAGGTTGTGAGAGAGGTCCCAACTATTAGGGAAATGAGGGAGAGAGATCATAAACTAAAGAAGTCTCTAGGAAATGCTGCCAAGAAATATACCAATAACAGGAGAAGGAAAAGGCAGTATGTTGGGAGGTTGCAGATAGAGAAAACGGGGATGCCAAATAGAAGGAATACAGAGTGACAAACTGAATGCAAAAATCATGATTGATCAGATCAAAGAGTTAGTGATGGCAATGAAAGATAAGAAGGTAGGAGGTCTGAATGGATACCAGGTCGCGTTTTTACAACTGGGGTAGAGAGACAATGTGGACAGTCATGAAGGAGGAAAATGATAAATAAAACAGGAAAAATAACAGATACATTGAAAAAAGAAAGCCAGCGTAGTAGTGTTGTTAAGGGGGGAGGGATAGAATTAGGGAATTATAGACCAATCTGTTTAATAAACATAGACATCAAGGTGATGGCAAAGGAGCTAGCAAGGATACTGGATAAGAGTCTGTTGAGGATATGACAGGAGGGGCAGAATGGTATTGTGAATGGAAGAAGGTCAGAAATGTATTGGTAGGCCCTAATGGAGTCTATTGACAGAGAAGAGCAAAAGGGTGAAACAGAGACATGGATGGTCATCTTTGACCTACAAAATGGTGGTGACAAAGTCAGATCGGAATTCTCCTAGGAGATACTAGAAAAAAAAGAGAAAATGGGGAACTGTTTATAGGATTGATAAAAGCAATTTACAATGAGCAAGAAAAAGAGGTATTGGTAAACAGAGGAGTCTTTAAGGCACTCCTAAGGGTTGGGATAGACAGACATGCCCTATTACCCCAGGACTTTTCATGCTAGGTACAGAAGAGCTGGCAACTGATATGATAAAAAAATCAGTGCAACTGTTGGGAAGATCACAAGTACAGCCAGGACTGCTAATGTGACTGATTACTGTACATTGATGTCAGAGGATGCTGCCATGCCCTTAAAGAAAACAAAAGCAGTCATTGCAAGTTTTTAAAAGGATTCAGTGGACTAGATACAACAACAAAAAGACAATGATGGCCAGGATAGGATACAGAAAAGGAAACAGAGGAGTAGAACACATTCAGAAGAGAGTATACTACAAATATATTGGTTTATATGTAGAACTTACATTAAATGATACAGTGGAAAAGAATTTGAAGAAGGGTTGAGAGAAAATACAGGGAATAATGGACAGGGGAGGAAATAAAACATATTCATAGCTAGATGGAATTAATTTGATTAGAAGGATGACTATGTCATTTACAGTGCATGTAGTAAGAAACCTGCCACTGGATCTAATACACAACAAGCTACAAAAATTACAGAAAGACTTAAAAAGTTGGCTAGAGAAAAGAAAAGGAAGATGGGTCTCAAAAATCAAGGTAAGAATAAGTAGACAAATGGGGACTGGGACTCCCACACATGCCCATGCAGGCCTTAGCATGTAAACTACTTAGGTGGGACACAGTAAGGGGAAGAACAAAAGGAAAGATGAGAGAGAGAGAGAGAGCAAATAGTATGATGGAGGAAAACAGAAAAGAATTAACGAGGAGGCACTAAAAAGATGGAGCAATATGACTTGAGGCCAAGAGAAAGAAAAAGACTTATGGGGAAAAGGACAATAAAAAAATTAGAAGAAAAAGAAAATTAATAAGAGCAGGATTTGGAAAATAAAGGGTAAAAGGGTAGACAGAGCTCAAGACCCTACAGAAATTAATATAGGAATTTATATTAGCACAACATTAATGGTGAGCACACAACAGATTGAGAGAAATATAGATAGAGAAGAAAGAGGAAGTGTAATGCCTAAAAAGATAAAAAATCTCTCATCAAATTGAATAGACAAGTAAGAGGACAGGACTAATTAATTCCAACAAAGTAAAATTTGAAGTAAAGATAGCACTGCAGGCCAAGGACAACCATAAGGCCTTCTTTAGCCATGTCTGACACCTCAAAGACAGCACACAACAGTGTGCCAAATTGTTGGCAAATGGAGCCACGTTCATAGAACTGGGAGATATAGAAAATCTTCTACACTGTCTGCAGTACATGAGCAACAGTTTGTAAGTATATTTATCATGGGAGAGTTAAAATAATTAAATCATTACATGCATAAAAGGTACTATCTTTTGGTGGCCCATAATAAAATTGTATATTTGTTTGCTAAGTTACTGAAGCCTTTCTTGCCCAACTGTTTTATACTCAGCAGGCAAATGCATGATAAGGTAACAGTGGCGATACTTGCTTTCATTGTGTTATCTTATGATAAATGAAATGCAGCAATTATTAACCATTTTATAAGAAAAGAATTTAGCAACATGAATTGGTCAAGTTTATTTGGTGTTGTTTTGGTGGATGTTTTAGTTTTTTGGTAAGTAGATTTTCAAAATGCCAGCATCATTCACCTGTGTTCTGATGTTTGTGGATTTTGATGAATCAACAAATACTCGCGGTTTTGATACGCATTGTCTTCAACATTTTGTATTTCTGGTTGTGATGCTGTTCAGTGGAATATTCATTTTCAATGTAACTATTTATGTGGAAAATATTTGTGATGCTTAGCCTCATACCTAAGCATATACCATTACAAAAATATATACTAGTCTCTCTCTCTCTTTCAGTAGACCCAGTTTGTTTGTTTCTTTCGGCTTTTCCTGGTTAGGGGTCACCACAGTGGAACTCCGGTCCGCTAATGATTGGTAGTTGATTTTTATGTGCTGAGTTACCAGCCCTGATGCACAACCTTCAACGAAGGTATGCCCATTCATGCATATCTCCACACAGAAGACGCTCTAGCAGAGAATCGAACCGGACAACGTTTTACTGTGAGGCGACAACGCTAGCGCAGCACCACCACAGTGTTTCAGTAGACCCAGTAATTAGTTCATATAATAAATAGTAAATTATTGAAACCACATTTATTTTTTTTCCTTAGTGAATATGACATGACTTTCTTATACAAAAGCAAAACAATAAGATGTAGGTTGTTGTGGAAATCAGACTGGCTTTGCTTTAATTAACTGCAGTAGTGAAAACATGCAGTCATATAACACATTAGATGACATGGTTTGTTAAACAGATTATAAGATATTTTTAGGGGAAAATGTTATAAACTCTTCATCCCTTTTCCTCTGGAAAAATGTAATGATCCACCACTCAGGTGTGTGCTAAACTATCATAACAGAATTAACCATTCATTTTTTTTAAATCAAAATTTAGTTTTGTGGTGGCTATTTCTGTCTCCAGGAATTTTAACACAGCATATCCTGTACTGGCAGGGTAATTTATATAGAGTGATGATATGTACACTGTTAGCTACTGAGACATATTTTCTGTTATGTTGTGCCATGCATGTAACTATCATGTTATTGTTATTGTTACATTCTTCCATGATTTATCTGTACAGTTGGATGTATTTCCATATATATTAAAAAATCAAAGCACTGAACAAGTGATCAAGCACACAAAACAAAGTAAAACAATCTTTTTGCATGGGAAGCCCCCTGCAACCCCCTCCCTAACTGCATGTTAATTAGATAAACCCAGTCGAAGATCGCACTATACTGGGAAAAGAGCAAATTTGCCAGTCTCCACTGGACTGTAATCTTAATCAGACTTAAAAAGCTAGTATGTGTGATAAGATGATTTTTGATTACTCATACCAGCTTTATTTCCTTTTGATAAACAAAACATTTGACCAATGGTATGCATGCTGGGTTTCCTATTACATTGTCGAAGTTTTGCAACTTCGAACACCATATGGTCAAACCCATATGTTTGAAGTTGTAAAACTTCAAAAACGTTAAAAAATAAAATAAAAAAAGAAAAAAACTTACCTGACTGCTTTAAGCAGGTGGGCAAGCCCCCCTGCATCCCCCATGTGGGGGGCTGCATCTCCCACACTCCCCGCTCTTTAAAGATACCATCTCAGAGACCACACTATAATGCAGTATAGCGTGGAAAGGGAAGATTTCCCTTTACTACACTGTAGTGCAATCTCGGAATTGGTATATTTTAAGAGCTGGGGGGGTGAGGGGTGCAGGGTGCTCAAAACAGTCAACTAAGTTTTTTTTTTTTTTTTTTTTTTTTAAGTATTTGAAGTTTTACAACTTCCAACATATGGGTTCAACCATATGGTGTTTGAAGTTGTAAAACTGTGATCACGTAATAAGAACTCGCATGCTGTACAGTCATATTCTGTTGAATATTGATTTTTCTACCTAGCTTCCACTAAAAAGTTGCTTCAACCCAGGGGATATCCTGGTAATGAAAACATAAATTCTGGTCACAGAAGAACTCATATTGCATATTCTCTGTAACTAGATCTACAGTTTTTAAAGGAATTCTACTTATTCAGCTAGAATAAGGCTTGCCCATTACTTCATTAGCATCAAGAAAAAATAAATAAATAAACAAACTTTCTCCTCGCAATTCATCACAAACAAAATCTGTATATTTATTATACTAGCCAACCTCATGGCATGTTAGCTTTGCTCATTGTTACATTTCTAGCAAGCAGCATTGCTCCTGCATAGACAAAGGGCAGACCTCTTAGTAGCATCATACATCTTAAAATTATTCAAAATAAAAACCTTGTTTTATCTGACTAGAATGGCACTCTCAGGAAATCTAACTGCAACCTCTATTCCCTCTCCAATTATGCCCCTACACTTTGTAAATTACAAGACAAACTTCACTGCAGAAACCATGCTTTCAATTTGCTAAAGCCTAAGTCATGAGAGTCTTTGGCAGCATCCTTAAAAAATATTTAACCTTAGTCAGACTTCCCTAAAGCCTTTAAATCTTACCTCACAGAGGAAGCACAATATAAATGTTTAACACACTCTGGTAGTACCTAACCAGAACTCATAGTCTGTCATTCAGAAACTTTTGTTCCAATGTGGCAAGCAATTTTGCACAATGAGCAGCCACGTGCAGGGTGTATGTGATTCAGAGACACAATAATCATGAGCTGGTGAAGACAAGCAAAGGGGTTGCTTGCAGTGTGTGCTAGGGTTGCCACCGTTTTTTTCCCGAATTATCCAGAAATACTGTACAAACTCCGGTATTCTGTTTCAAAAAGGGAAACCAACTATCAGATTTTGTAAATTGGCTGATTTATTATGCTTTTTTTACAGAAAAGCATAATAAATCGGCTGATTTATTTTGCTTTTTTTACAGAAAAGCATAGTAAATCAGCCAAAATCAGGCAACGGGAATGGAAAAAATAGGGCGTTCCCATCAGGCGATGTCACAGTGATGTCATAAAATGGGCAGGATGTGGGCAGGAGAGGGGTCGTGTTGGGCAGGGTTACCGGTGATGCAAGTGGTGTGGCCTTCCTCTGGTTTTAGCCACAACGAAAGGTGGCAACCCTAGTGTGTGCTATTGATGGTGTAAGGACATAGTAATGAGCAATATTATTAAAATGAAAGGCTCAGTGTATGCAAATGAGGACAAATAATATGGCAGAGTCATTCAAAAATATGCAATGTCCACCATGTGAAGTGCCACTATCAGTGCGTTTTACCACCATAAAACCCTCAGTGTTGGAACAGGGGAGTAACAAAATGTGGAATGTGTATAGTTAGCCTGAAAATTGCTGCTATTAGCCATGGTTATCACATTTGGAGTGGCTGTGTTATCTGACTGTGTGACAGTAAAGATAGTTGCTAAGTGGATAAAAGCACTATACTGGAGCTGTTTGATATGTGTTTCCCTCATCTGTAGGTCCATGGAAGTCACAGGCTAAATATCTCATTGGATACTAAGGTAATCTCAGAAGAATGTAGACTGCCACCAAAGCTAAAAATAAAATCACCTTTAATAAAGCTTCTTTAAAAACTTCTTGAGAGACTCAAAGATAAACTCTGTAATAAAGCAATTCTGGCTGTAAAATAGATAAGCACTTTCGATTTAAACCTTTTTCAAATCCTTGAATGCCAGCTCACTTCACTCTTACTAAATACTGCATTCAATCTTCAGTCCACACTGTAACTCAGTGCTCATTAACCAGTCATAGCCTTGAGTGCAAACACACCCTCATACTACATCATCATTTCTTCTTTAGGGCTTTCCCTCTTAGAATTGGTTTCAAAGGGACAATGCCATTCAATCCAGGAACTGAATCGGCTATCAGATTAATTATGCATTTGGTCTCTTCTATTTCTATTAGATTCAGTATTTCGCCACCTCGTGATGTTTCATACAGCCAAGAAAGAGCCATAAACTTAAAGGAATGCTCTTCATTTTTACTAATGTGGCCATAAAGTGCATTGGCCTCATCTTGATTCCTGACATCCAAATTATGTCTCAGAATACTCTCCTTGAACATCCTGTTAGTTTTGCCTACATAGGCTGAACAGGATGGGCATACGGCTACATAAACAACATTCCTGCTTTTGCAATTCGCATAGCCTTGAAAAATATATTGTTTCCTTGTTACTGGATGCTGAAATAAGTTAGAAGTTTTAATAAATGGGCATGCCTTACAAAATCAGCATTTGAAGGTGTCCTTTTTGATGCAAGATAGGTCTCTACTCTCATCTTTATTCTTGGAGTTAGAATTAACAGGATGTTGAAGGAGCGTATTCTGAGACATAATTTGGATGTTATATCTCCAAGAATAAAGATGAGAGTGGAGCCACATCTTGCATCAAAAGGGCACAGTCAAATGCAGATTTTGTAAGGCATGCCCGTTTATTAAAACTTCTAACTTATTTAAGCATTCAGTGACAAGGAAACAATATATTTTTCAAGGCTATGCAAATTGCAAAAGCAGGAATGTTGTTTATGTAGCCGTATGCTCCTCCTGTTCAGCCTACTATGTAGGCAAAACTAACAGGATGTTCAAGGAGAGTATTCTGAGACATAATTTGGATGTCAGGAATCAAGTTGAGACCAATGCACTTTATGGCCACATTAGTAAAAATGAAGGGCATTCCTTTAAGTTTATGGCTCTAGCTAGGCTGTATAAAACATCACAAGGTGGAGACATAGTGAATCTAACAGAAATAGAAGAGACAAAGTGGATAATGAATCTGCGAGCCAATTCATTTTCTGGATTGAATGGCATTGTCCCTTTAAAACCAATTCTAAGAGGGAAAGCCCTAAAGAAGAAATGATGATGTAGTATGAGGGTGTGTTTGCACTCCAGGCAATGATTGGATAATGATAGTTGAGTCACAGGGTGGACTGAAGATTGAATGCAGTATTTAGTATGAGTGAAGTGAGCTGGTATTCAAGGATTTGAAAAAGGTTTTAATCGAAAGCGCTTCTCCATTTTACAGCCAGAATTGCTTTATTACAGAGTTTATCTTTGAGTCTCTGAAGAAGTTTTTAAAGAAGTCTTATTAAATGTGATTTTATTTTTAGCTTTGGTGGCAGTCCGTATTCTTCTGAGATTTCATTATTTGTGTATAGGAACTGCCTTTAGTGGTGTGATCATCTATCTGCATTGGATACTAAGGTATGTGCAGCTTTGAGAATACTAGCTACAGGGTCCTTTCACCAAACGACAAGAGACATAATGGGTGTATCACAGACATCTGTGTTAAGGATACTCCAGATGGTCCTTGATGCCATACTACAGAATGTGGGGGAGCATATGTGGCTTCCTTGCATTACCATAGAGAGAACAAACACCATGTTGGACTTTTACAATATAGCCCATATCTCTGAGGTATTTGAAGCCATAGACTGAATGCATACTGAAATAAAGGCCCCACCTGGTCATCTGGGAAGAAGGTATTTGAACCATAAAGATTATTACTTTATCAGCCACCAGACTGCCAGGTGGCCTATAATGCACTACAGTCTCTCTGCAGGACACTTAGGCAGAACTCATGACTTTCATAAATGGCAGACGTGTCTTATATCAACATTGTGTGAGGGGTGACTTTCCCCCAGCGTCATCTTATTGGCAACAACAGATACACTCTGGAGCCATGGTTAATGACACCAATCAAAAAATCCACATACTGTGGCAGAAAATGGATACAGCTATGCACTATCACAAATATAGTTCATCGTGGAGCATTTGTGTGTGCTGATGAAGAGATACTGTTACTGCCCGGATACATCTTGTGGTGGCCTGTAGTACAACCCTGGCACATATGCAAAAATGTTCTTAGTATGTGTTATGCTAGACAGCATAGTATTGAGGAAGCAAATGCAACAGGAAGAAATAGACAAGAACATCTGCTACCACATCAAGCAGCGGAGATGACAGTGTGAGACAAAAGTAGGCACAGTATTCCTTAGCGCCTTACAAGAGCCCGTGATTGATACTTAGCTTCATGCCAAAATAAAGCATATACACTACAGTAAAACTGATGCATGCAAGTCTATAGCCACACTGTGCTTATCCATGCACAGACTGGCAACACTATACATCAGACATAGGTAACACAAGTAATAAAGTACAAAGAGCAAGGTACAGTTATCATCATTTGCACTGGTGTGGGGTGGGAACATAACTGTGCAGTGTCTTCCATTGGGAAATGTATGCATGCATGCTTTCTGTTCTTAAAAAAGTTGAAAATGAATGGAAAAACAGTTTTCTGCATGGGAAATGATGTTAGAGTGGAGGGGCTACAGTCACAGTTTGTGTGTGTGTGTGTGTGTGTGTGTGTATGTGTGTGTGTGTGTGTAACTGGGGTCTGCAATGGAATGCATGCAGGTATGCTGTGACACAGCCTTTGCAAGTGTTGCAACACTGTGGCTGGCTTTTACAGACAGATCCAGGGCACCCATAAAAGATGTGTGGGGATCAAATACATGCCTATGTCCATGGTAGATGCCTCATCTTGGAGTTTCACAGGCAAAAACAAGGCCTTGGTTAGGGATAGATGTGCTGCATGAACATGAGCAATGGACAGTAACTGACATGAACACTGGCATGAGAACCATGCCCTCATGGATGCCCTCGCCTACCAATGCACACCTCCTCAGTAGATGTCATGGTGGCACTGTGTGACCTTGATCTTAGCCTCCTACGTCCATGATGGTCATAAACACATGAGCCAGATGTAACAGGCTACATGATACATGCCTAGTGCAGATAGCCTTTAAACAAGGGAAGGTCCAAGTTGAACCAGAAGGGGTTAGAACATGTCCATGATGTCACACATACAGAACATGCACTCCCATAGTTCATCCTACTTTCCCTGAAATATATGTACTATTTCTGTAAAGACCAAGGTGTTGTTGGCCTATGCCTCAACTATGGTCCTACACATTCACTGTATCACAGACATTAAGACAACTAATTCAGGAAGATCATTACTCATGATGTCTACAGCTATCAGTACACCAACCCGCATGGTCATCCCTATACTCAGTGGGGCTTAAGGTATTCATTGAGGGCAATATACTTTCCCACCTAGGTCAGTCTCTGTGTACTTCAGTGGTAGTCTGTGTATCTTGTGTGGGTTTCATAGACTCACAGACTATGTCCAGGCTTGGCAAGGGGATCAGGTTTGCCCACCCCCTGTATACAACATTGACAAAGTGCTCTCTGACTATGTCAGCTGTTAGCTGCCATTATTGTCAGATCCAGACTTCTCAACAATATCAGGCAATGGAATAGCCAAGATGATGGAGCCAGATACTACATCACCTGAGAAAACACTGCATGCACTGTAAGTATTACCCATCACCTCTAACTTATTCCCAGTTCAGAAATAATAAACATGTAGAATAATGTTACATCTGAGAAACACATGCATTACCTTATGCACATGCCCATGAAGCTGCAGGCCTGATGATTCTTTAAAACAGGAAAACACAAATTAGCTGATATTTACTATTGTTAATAGACTAGAAGCATGTTCTAACTAATACAGTAGTGAAACATATCTGGGGCATCAACAGTGGAGTCTTGGTCCAACACACCACATTGAGGCTGTGATGAGACATATCCCCACAGGTAGAGTGGCAAGAAACTCATTCAGTGGTGTTTCAGTTGTCAGACTGCCTCCCACTGCCTTACCCTCCCATGCAAGGTGAGCAGCATACTTTTGTGCATTTTTTATCGTGTTGATGTCCTTGTGTCTGACTTGCTCACAGTTTTGGTTTTGGAAACAGAAGCATTAATGCCTGTAACCTGCCAGACATTGTTATGGAAGGTCCAGTCAGAATTCTTCTTGCTGAACATCTGTCAGCCATGGAGTTGGAGGATGTGCAGCAAAATCTGATTCTCAGCAAGAGAGAACTTCCATTTGTTTGCCTTTCACTTGCAAGGACTGATGATGTGTGGGGAAAGAATACTCAGTGTGAATCAATAAGCACTGCCTATCATATGACATCACCTACAATTCACTCTTCATCCTGTGTTGTTGTCATGCCAATGTCTATGCAAACTAGGTTGACAGACTTGCGTACCTGATTATATGGCACAACCACAGCCATAGTTCCCTCATCCCTGCTATCTACCCTGCCCAACTATCCCCCCATCCAACCAACCTCTGACAGCAGCAAACTACAAGCAGCCAGGTAACCCTCTATAGTATAGTACTATGCTTTACTTGTAGACTGGCTTTGCCATCATGGAACTCACTAAGGGGTATTGAAAGCATTAGCAGTACACTGCTTGCCAGTATACAGCATCCTCTGATATGCACAATATGTTCAGCTATGGAACTGCAATTATGTGATTGTTCCTGTTATTCCAGCCCACTCTACAAAAATAAAAAACACTCAGCATACATGTCTTGGTACAAAGGATACCATTGTTGCTTCACAGCAAGAGGTTCTCCGTTTGATTCTCCGCTAGAGTGCCTCTTGCATGGAGTCTGCTGTCCTCCCTGTGTTCGCATGGGATTCCTCCAGGTGCTCCAGATTCCTCCCACATTCCAAAGACATGCAGTAGGTAGATTGGACACTCTAAATTGGCAATAGGTTTAAGTGTGCATGTGAGTGTGTGATGTGGAAGAACTACCATAGCAGGGCTAGCCACCTAGCAGTGTAACCCTTGGCTCTAGATGATTACCACTGCGGAAGTGATGCCCTGACCCAATCTCCAAAAATCAGAAAAAGGGGTTGTGTATGGATAGAGGGATTCACTTTACAAGCCTATACATCAGAGAATCTGCAGGCCTTAGTGTACTAATCATTGGCTTTTTGAGCTCTGATGTTTACCATTGTTAGTTGGTTAATGAGCTCTGGGTCACTTTACACCCACATGATAAACAGCAGGCTGCTTACTGCCATCATGGTATGCATGTTTCTGAATATCAGGGATAATTCTTAAAACACATCTTACTTAAACCTTAATTTAATTCTGTTAAATAACAACTTACTTTTATCTCTAAAGTGCTACCACTCTGTAAACACTTAATCATATACTTAACAAAACTTCCCTTTCCTTTTTCTAAGGTTGACAGCATTAAAAATGAAAGGGAAGGAAAACTGAAATGAAAAAGAAACTGGAGGAAAAAATAATTGTAATATATGCTTAGCCTTTCATTTTACTAGTGAGTAAATGTACTGCAAAGACTGTTGTTATAAGGTGCACAGAGACATGCTTCCTCTTTTATCAATTGGAAATATGTTATATGTTTATTTCTGCATTTCACTGCAATTGATTACTGTGGTTGAACAATGTGTATTTATATTTATAATGCATACTATATTTTGTGTCATTAAAATGCAAGGAAACTATGCTATTGCATTGCTAAAGTGTACTGTGAAGAATGTACTCTTTGAGTGTTTGCTCCAGTGGTGAGTTAGATACTGGTCCACTAGGATCAGTATTTTACCCCAGTCTTTCAGCTTTTCCCGGTTAGGGGTCACCACAGCGGAACTCCGGTCCAATAATGATTGGCTGTAGATTTTTACATGCCGGCTTGCTGGGCTTAACGCACAACCTTCAATGAAGGAATGCCCATTCACGCATGTCGACACACAGAAGACACTCTAACTGAGAATCGAACGTGCAACGTCTAACTGTGAGGTGACAACACTACCGCAGCACCACCACCGCAGTTTAGTATTTTACCCCAGTAAACAATGTAAATGGATAATGAAATAAACAAGCAAACAAACAAACAAATATACAGGCAAATGATCAAACAAAGTTCATTAACATTGTTGTATCGGATGCGCTACTGAAATTATTCTTATAATTTAATCATGACAAAAATCACTACATTAACCTGGAATATTACATAGAGTAACCTGGGTATTAGCAAATGAATAAATTAATAAATTAATTATTAATTTAATGAATGAACAGTCACCATATCAGTACAACTGCTAGAACAGTTCTCAAATAGTGTAAACATCTGGATGTCTTCCTTACTGTTGTAATCTTCAACAATTTCTGTTATTCTTTTTTTTCAAAACAGGTTTATTGTTTTAACATATAAGAGAAATATCATAACAATTTTATACAAGTAATTAAAAATAGGTATTATTATAATATTCAACAAAACAACTAAAGTATTTACAAAATTTCTGTTATTCTTGAAACCTGTGTGAGGTTGCCCTTTGTGAACTAATCAGATCTAATGTACTTATTTTATCAAACAGGCTACTAGCAAAGGCAGATGGTGTACTTTACACATCCTGGCAACTTGAATTGCACTTTGTTAAGTGGCTAATCATTATAAAGGCACTGATTACTACACATATATTGACTCATTTCGTGTATGTAATGCACAAGAGAAAGTTTTTAGCTGGAACTATTAATTCAGAACATCTTGTAAGTAATCAGCTGTTGCAAGCTTGAAAAGCATTAAACACTGTAAAGCAAACACCATATTGTATACTTGTAAATTGTTATTATTTTGAGTACCTCCTCCCACGTGGGAAAGGACAATATAGATTGTTTTCTTATATCCATGGTTACCAGGTATGCATTTCCCCATACATGCTGTCTCCACTACATGTTTTCATGCACAAGGAATGTTCACTTCTGAGAGACAGCATTAATGTGGAGGCGCCTAGCCTTTTTTCTGTAAATGAAATAACATGTATGGAATTTTTAAAGATTAGGCAATACACATTACTTTTGGATTATGCTTGAATCCCTATGTACTCTTATGCATTTGTTTTGCTATTAATGTTTTGCTTAATTGATTGCACAGTAAACAATGCAGTTTTGTGTAAATTACAGGGGTTATTAATTATCTCCAGATTTTTGAGAATGGAACCATATTTTAATGTTCACATAAAATGGCTTCATGATATGTTGTATCTGATTTGGAACTTTTTAAAAGTCATTATTGTAGTTAAAATGTTTAACAACAGTAAAATCTATAGCAGTCACTTAAGCTATTACAGTATGCATAATGATCTATGAATATATTTATTTTTATTTGCTAATTTCATGGGCAGACTTGCTGCTTAACACTTTTAAACCATGACCCAAGCTCATACAATGCAGAGTCACACAAACAAATCTTAATACAGTTATGCAGAATGTAGTTGTAGAAGCTTCTTGTTATGCATAGCATAGAAACTATACATTCATGCAACATTATTGTGCAGCAGTATGAAAAGTACATGTAGTGTATATCAAACATATATGGAAGAATCCCCCCGACACACACACACACACACACACACACACACACACACACACACACACACACACACACACACACACACACACACACACACACACACACATGCAATTATAGCAAGAAGTATAGAGATCTATTGGAACAACCCCGTGTAGAGCAAGAACTGACATATGAATGGCTCAGGCAAGCTTAATTTAAAACAAAAGATGTAAGGTTAATATTGGCAGTCCAATGTAGAGCACTTCACGCTAGATGGATTCACAAAATCCAGAGAAAAGATAGGAGGTATAGACAAATGTAGGTTTTGCACCACAGAACTAGAAATAGTCACACATCTTGTTGCCGATGCAATACACTCGTGGCTGATGGTTTGTATACTGAAAGACTTAACAATAACGCAAGTTTTTTACACTGGGGTCATGTAAACATTACAGCATAGAGGCAGCTGAGAGACATTTGAAACATGAACCGCAAATGATTATTGAAAATGAGGATGTAATGATTATGGGGGATCACTATATATCAGTAGCTAAGAAGGTACAGGCAAACAAACTGGACATTGTAGTGTAACAAAGACAGATAAAACATTTTTTTACTGAAATTGCTACACCCAGTGACTACAACATCTTATGAACTATAAGACATAAATTTGTAAAATATCAAGACTTGCAAGCAGACACTAGAGCAATGTTGTGTAAATTGTGGGTGTAACAGGCACAGCTAGGCTATTAAAAAAAATCTTCTGTCATATTTGCATATGTTAGCAATAAAAGTAACCCCTTATAAAATGCAAAAATAGTCAGTTCTGGGTACATTTTGGGTGCTGAGAGGAGCACTATTCTCAAATGCTAAACACGTAATCAAAATTGATTTGATAATCTTTAAGTGTACCCTGACTTAGGAATGGGGTCCATTCCCATCAAGCTATGTAAAAACTTAAGCATTTGAAGAAATTAATGGGGGAACAAACATATTTGTCTTTATATATTGTGCAGCAATAGAATAAATAACTGAAATAAACAGTTTGCTATGAAAACATTGTACAACATCCAGAATTTACAATTGTGTGAATACAAAGATGTAATAAAAAAAGTTCCTGTAACTCCCTTATCACTGAATAACAGTGCATGAGAGCCACAAAATGATGACATAACTAACTCATTTTAGGGTCATTGGTTTCACACTGCCGAACAACAAATTGTAACACCTATTAATGATGGCTGCCTTTTAGAACTGTTGGACAGTTTTGAGAAAATATGCCTGATTGCAATAGTAAAATGTCATTTTAATCATAGAAATACTCAGTAGCAAAGTGCATTCAACTTTTTAGAGGCAAAATTTGTTTAGGTTCAAGGTAGGTTAAAGCTCTTCACCACAACATTGTTGTCAGTTGAAGATCAATATGCCAGTCAGGCTCAAAATCATCAGGATATCATACCAGTCAGAGTCATTCAAAACATAATTTTCTTGTTATTAATACACAGCTATAGAACACGTCTGTTTCCTGGTTAGCTTAGGTAAAGAAGCTCATACTTAAACCTTTTTCTGGACGGGACTCCTTAATGAAATTTTAAGCTGGTGTTTTTCTTCATTTCTAATGAATCTTTCATGAATCTTCTGAGTGGACATGTTGCATCGTTGAATAAATACACTTCCATGGAGCACCCCTTTGAATCTTCCAACTGAACATTTTGCATTTTCAGGGAATACATTTATTTGGAACAGGTCTCTGTGATTCATTGAGTTAGTGATAGCCAACCATCAAACTTTAGCAGTGTAATTGTTCTCCAAGAAAAGTCAGAAGCTGTTCATGAACATTTGCTTTAAGCAGTATGAAAGGGGTCTCAAGGATCATTATATTTGACCAAAAAAATGGCTACCCTCAAAGTGAGCTACACCCTGCCATCAGGAACATAACCACCTTCAATACATACTTAGGGCTGAGATGGCACAAACTTGCTTTTGGAATTAAGTTTGCAAATTGGACATTTCAGCAAATCATGCAGTAACTGCTATATACCATAAAGTTATATGCTTCATTAATAATATCATAGTGTATGACAAAACACAGAAGGGCCATGATAATTGCCTTTCAGTCTTCCAAAGGCACCAGGTGCAAATGTGAATTTAACAAAAAACAAATTGTAATTCAATTGGTTTATCATTTCAGCTCAATATAGTTCACAGAGCTCAGGAAACTATATGCATTAATAGTGATTATTTTCTTTCCTAGATCTGTATGAGAGTTAACAGCAATTACAGGACCAGTCAGAAGTGTAGTAACAGTAATTATTTTTCTGCCCTAGATCTGTACTAGACTTAACCCCAAATACAGTACCTTTAAGAATGTAACCAAAAATGTAACATTGTGGAAATGGACAGAAATGCACAATTGAACAAATGAAAGGACATAAAAGTGTTTAATATTATTGAAAATATTGGCATATTTTATTACTAAAAAGAAATGCAATTGATAAGTAATTCAAGTTTAGACATATCGCAATCCACCCCAAATATATGGTAATCAGAACAGATCTACTGTTTACCAGAGCATGGAGTGATGCTGCAAAAAGATATTCCTAACCTTAGAAAGGCACTCTGATACAGACCAGCACACAGAGAAGCTGCATTATATATTTGAGTAGTTTGATAGCCTAATGTGCCTATAAAAATTAAATACTGTAAACCCAAGCCAGTTTAGTCACTACTGAGAGAATGAAATGCTGACTTTTCTTAGACTGCTACAAGCTGTTGAATATTTCCTAATAAAAATAGACAAGCTTAATAGATACCAGGTGGCAGAGTTTATTGCCACACTACAAGTAGCACCATTAGTAACAGTCATGGACATAAAATTCCTTGTTTTGATTTCTTATTGTTTGTTTTTTACAGACAATGGACCAGCATTCAGCTAGTAATTCTTCACTTTTGTACAATATCTTGAATTTAAACATAGGAATTTGCTCCCATATGGACCCAGCTAATGGCCTAGTGGAAATATCTGTGAGTGCTTTAGGTAAAGTTCCAAGATTGGATCCAAGCTGTGACAGGCATACAATGGAAACAACATATTCACGTTTTCATTAGAGACTATCTATTCCAAAATCAACTGCAGGACATTTCCAATCATATCATTTTTCTAAATCATTTTTAAGATATCAGTTTAATCTAAAACAAAATGCCATTGGTAATACTTTGAGATGGCATAAGCTGCTGCATTTTATTACCACATCATTTGTGAGTAGATGACTATGTGTCATTTAAAGATTAAGTGCAAAGTTTTTTTACCATTTATTTTTGTTATAATTATGCTCTCATCTTTTAAAGTGGACTTTGTTGCTCTAAAATTTGCAGTTTTTACTTTAGTTACATAATTGGATATATATTTATAAAATGTAATAAGATGGTATTTCTGTTTACTGTATGCTGAGCAACTGTCCAATTATGTCCTGATTCCATGCCAATCCAGCCCCACCTTCTGATGATGCAGTAGTGGGGAGAAACAGTTTGTAGAAGGTAGGCATGCTTTCTATAGTCTGTAGCAGATTTTGTTACAAAGAGACCAGAATGCAGCACAATCAGTTACTCAGACAGACAATAAATCAATAAGTAAACACAGTTATATTCAAATGAAAGGTAACAAAAGAAAGATGGAACAGGATAAAAGTTATAATAAGGTGTATAGTGTTGGTATTCAGGATAATATAACAGATGTAAAATTAATAAATCATTGTCTACCATTGGAGTGACTAATCAATTTTAGGGAGGAAACTATGGATGTGTCAGTGGCCTCAGTAACGGCTCTACTGTACAGTGAGTTTGTATGTTATACTGCAATAAATTACTGTAGAAAGAAGACATTTGAAAAACAAAATTGTGCATCTGTGAAGATGAAGATGCAGTAAACTGATCATTCTGTAGTAAACAACTATTTACCACAATCTGTTGAGCTGTTTACTCAAGTGTGATATCTGTGTTATTAGACTGTATGTCAAATACAACTGACTTGTTGTCCATGGAATATCATGATTATGTTCCAAAAATCAGGTAAAAGATAAACTTGTTAATTGCTTCCCCAGTGCAAGGCTCAAACTTGATGGTGCTTTAGGGTGCTTAACAAGAGCTTGTTAATGTCACCTAAGTGCTTTTAATGTCTAGGGAAATCTGTTTCTTAAATTCAGAACTTAATCATTACACTACAAAATAAATTCCTTGTGAAGTTGAACTGGGCCAGATAGAAATATTTCCTGACTATGGTGGAAACATGATGATTGGATGAGAGAGAGAGAGAGTAAGATTTGAGTTTTCCACTGAAGTAGCAAACCTCTTATGACCATAAATGTTTGAACAGGATAACCACTTCTAACGTATGTGGTGGGAGCAGCTTAGGACCATTTTCAGTACACCAAGCATGTGCATATGCCTGCCCTTGCTGGAACTGTTTATTATCACTGCATGACAGCATAACATTGCACAACTTGCAGTCATCAGCAAGCTTGGTGAACCACACTTCCAGGTTATTGGCTTAGATGTCTGGAAAATAAATGTCAGATAGTAGAGGGAACAACACTGATCTCTTTGGCTCTCCACTAGTTACAATGTTATGTTAACTCAAGGTATCAGCTACGTTCACTATTTGGAATCTGTTGGATATTCAGTTTGCAATCTAGTGGACAATGCTGGACTTTACATTACAGTTGTCTAAGTTTTCAGTTATACCAACCTTGAGGATAGATCCAAAAGCCTTTGCCAAGCTGAGAAAAAGAGTGTGCACTGTGTGATCACTGTCCACCGCCTTAGTAATCTTTTCAAAGAAGCTTATTAGGTTCAGGAGTACCTCCCTTTGCAAAATCAAACTAATCAAGTCCAGATCAGTTAAGTTAGCTATGCAAACTAATTGGTTCACTGAAAGTGGAGCTGATGCATGGTATAGACTACCAAACTACATTAAAGCAAGCATTAGTTTAGATATTTTTAAGAACAACCTGGACACCTATTATGGGAACAACTAATTTGGTATACAGACAGGCTAAAAGGGTATTAATACATGTGCTTAATATTTGTAAGTATGTACATATGTATATATGTAGGCATGTCTGCATAAATGAGTTCTGCCGTACTACGTTTCATGGCTTTGCACATAAGGCTGGTGTGGTCTGTTGAGTGGCCACCTTTGTACAGAAGAGTCAGAATGGCTGTTCTCCAGGCATTAGGGGCAAACAATGTGGATAGGGTGAGTTTGAAAAGTTTAAGTCGAGGCTCAGATAATACATACTTATTACTGATGAGAATGTAGTCTGGTCCCATACAAACATTATTTTTAACCTTTGACATGGATCCTAAGATTTATTCCAAGATGATTTCAGGGGAAGATAAATATTCAGGGATAGTGATTTCAACTATGTGGGTAGGTTGGGTAAAGTTGGCACTATTTTCTTCTGCTAGGATTCTGGTTATTTCCATGGAATTGGAATATGTATTATTATTATTATTATTATTATGATTATTATTATTATTATTATGATTATTATTATTATTATGATTATTATTATTATGATTATGATTATGAATGAGCTCAGTGCATTGTTTATCATTATTCTTTAGTTTATTGAGACCATTGAAGAAAGATTTGTAGTTTCCTTTTGTTTCTGTTGCTCATAGGTTCATAGGTTGGTACTAGGCTATCGGCCCTAGGGCCTATACAAGCCTAGCTATAACAATTCCCTGGCTATTTCATCCCACACTATTTACTTCCCTGGACCCCTGTCTAGCAGGGTGACTGATATGATCCCCAGGGTGAATTTCCTTTCCCCCATCCAATCATCAAGGTTCCTTTTGAAGAGGGCCAAGGAGGCGCTCTGCTTGACATGTATGGGCAGTCTATTCCAGAGTCTGGAGAGTCTCTGGGTCAGGAACCTATCCCTCCAGCATGTTTTGTTTATTGTGATGACAAGGTTTGGATCCCTGGAATGTGTGGCTGTGAGGGATTGGGATCATAAGTTCATTTTGTGCTTCATGTATTTTAAAAATTACCTTTATTTCCTTAATGGCACATTCCAGTGTAGTCTTTAGATAGGAAATGGGGTCTTCTTACACCTCTTTGTCATTTCTCTTTTGTTATACAGTTTATTAATACGGGAGTTCTACCAGAGAGGTTTATTCCCGAATTTACCATCATATTTAGAATGGATGGGTGCAGACTTTTCTATGAAGCTGTTTAGATGCTGAGAAAAAAAGCTGGAGGTGAATCTGGCAGCCCTCTCAGATGGGTCTGCTTTCAGGGGATGTTTGGTAATTTTGCATAGGTCTTCTAAAAATTGAAGTAGGTTTCTCCTGGTGATGTCACTAAAGATGGTTTCATTTGGTGGTGGGGCAGTACTATTAAGCCTATCAGAGAAGGTAGAAACACACCCAAAAGACAAAGCATGTGTCCATGTAGCCAAAGGATACTCAGAATCAAAAAAACTGCACACATAGTGTCGGAAGACAAAACGTGAACCTGAGGTAGTAAATAAGTATATTTAATAAAACAGGGATCAAGACATATCAACATAATAAGTAAAACAAAATGGTTAAGCGCTTTTGTTCCCAAACAATGGGACTTTTTCAGCACCATTAAAAGTAAGTCAAAACCATGTTTAAATAATGGCATTAATTGATCATATGACTTATTCACTCAACATTAATGAAAATATTAAAGACATAAAGGCAAGATGAAAAACTGTTCCCGACATTAAGTAACAAAAATGTTGAAAAGCACTGAATAGCATCCCAATACCAAATCCATAGTAAATGAAAAATATTTTTCATAAATATGACTAAAATGATCAAAGTTTTCAATAAATACATTTATAAATATATAAATATGCATAATGTAAAAAGGTTATAATTGAGCAGCCCTACGTTTTAAAACTGTATGAATAGATGTATACTCATTCAAACCAGGAAAACATGTAGCATTTAACCTCAATTGCCATATTAATTCCCTATACACAATCTTAGTTTCCCAAGACCCACCTTGGATATTCTAAGGTATGACCTCCAATATATCAAAAAATAACTTAGAGAAAGTGTTACAACTTTGTGTGTGTTTAAAAAGGGAATTATTTAAATTACCCTTAGCAATCGGATACTTGTGTTCATATATCCTTTTGTGGAACTGTCTTTCCATTTTACTCACATAAAAAACAGTATACCCATAACACAATGGGATATAAATAACTCCCTTTGAGGCAAAATTGCCATCAGAAAGTTGAATATTACCAAAAGTAGAATTATCCACAATAATTTGTTCTTTCTCCAATAAAGGTGAACACTGACTATAAGTGTCACATCTCTGGGTGGCATTACCAAGACTGGTTGTTTTGGTATATATTTGGTGTTCAAAAATATTTTTAACATTCCTATCCACTTTAAAAACAAAATCCGGGGTCTCCCCCAAAACCTTAATAATGTTTTCATCTACCTTAAGAATATTACAATGTTTTTATTAATGTTGCTCACAAACTTAGAATGAGAATTATACAAAACTACCAAAGAGTTGGTAAAACATTTCTTTTCCCTGTGACATATATGGAGTACACTAGGCGGAGTAACATTTGAATCAGCCACTAATAGTGGGATGTATTTTGTACCCCATCCTTTGGAAACTTTGTCTTTTATATTCATTAAAAGTCTTAAGGGGTAGCCTCTCTCTAGAAACATATCAACGACCTTATCTGCCTAGGTGCAAAATAACTCAAATTCTGAACACATTCTAGTTATTCTCACCAATTGCCCTTTAAAAATATTTTCCTTAGGTCGGAAGAAGGGGTCTTTTACACATCTTCATTATTTTTTTGCTTTTCTAATATAGTTTATTAATATAGGAGTTCCACCAGAGAGGTTTTTTTTTCAGAATTTACCATTATATTTAGAGTCGATGGGTACAGACTTTTCTATGAAGCTGTTTAGATATTGAGAAAAAAATGGGAGGTGCATGTGGCAGCCCTCTCAGATGGGTTGACTTTCAGGGGATTATTGGAAGTTTTGCATAGATTTTCTAAAAGTTGAAGTAGGCTTGTCCTGGGTGGCTTCATTTGGTGGTGGGGTGATACCATAAAGTCTGTCAGAGAAGGTAATTGATAAGTTGCCAGAATTAAAAACAGATAAGGAGAATGCATGGTGTGGTGCAGGCAGACACTGAGTTATTAAGGACAAATTCAATGATATTAGAACCTCTGGTGAGTAGTTTAACAATTGTCTCCTCTCCAGTGCATTGGTATTAATAAAGTCAAAGAAATGCAGAGCATATTTAATTTTTATACGTATCAGTGTGCCAGTCAATGCATGGCTAATTGAAGTCCCTTTAACAAGAAGGTATTTGGTTTGATAATTAACCCTACAATTATAGTAATGTAACTTATATATCAGGAGGAGTTTGTTAAGGTTTATAGATTTCAAAGCCTACACACCTTTTAACTTGTTAAAAATACTGTTAGAAAACAATATCTTTTTATTCAACTCAAAGAGCTGTAGGAGAAAGAAAGGGGTAATGAAGGGGGCAACAATAACCTCTGCTTTTGCTAGCTTGCTTCTCGGGTGGTGGGAGCAGATAATTTTATCTAATTTAGAAGCTTTCTAGTATTTTATTTCACAGAAAGTTTGTCAACAATCTATTTTTATCATTCAAGGAACTCCAGATGAGCATTCTTTGTTTTCCCAGGATCTATATCATAGTACTAGCTTTTCAAAATTTGTTACAGGAGATGTACGGTAAGTTGTTTGTTTTTTAGACATAGAACTCTGGTGGAAGGACTCCAATCAGAAGTTTTATAGTCATATTCATCAGAAAAATACTTTTACAAATAATTATATCCATTATAGCAGCAATCATCCAACCTTTATAAAGAAAATATTCCTAGAGGCCAGTTTATTTGGGCCTCTAGGATGAATAGTAAGGACCTAGATTTGGACAATGAAATATATTTTATTACCTCTATGTCTGTTGAGTGTGGTTGCAACAAGGAATTTTTAATTACAGCTAGTAACAAAGTTCATTTTTAAAGGGAGACACATTTTCGACCCATACTTTTATATGGGTTTCAACAAAGGACCACAGTGAACCAGGAAGGCCATAACATAGTGAGTGTTACTCCTAGATTTAGTCTTGATATGTCCATAGATAATCATATTATTAGAAGTATAGTTCAGAACAAATGGAAAATAATTGCAGGGAATAGTAATATCTTTAAAGTAGTAGGTGAGAATCTTGCTTTTATGTAAAAGAAGAACTATTGTATTAAGCAATTACTAGAAACACTGTAACCTCTTTGCCCCGACTTATAAGGACTTATAAATGTAATGATTGTATTACTTGTAGATATATCCATGAAGGGCCCTTCATAGTTTTGCAACATATTTCATACACTATAGAGGCTAAGGCTAGGTATATGTGCCACACGCAAGGAGTAGTCTATATAGCTATGTGTTCCGGGTGCCCAAGCTTCTATGTGGGGATGACTACTAGAAGCTTGGGCAAAAGGATTAAGGAACACGTATATGGCATAAAAGCAAGAGAGTGCAATAATGCATTGTATAGACATTCTTCTCAGTGTGAGAAATGTATAAAGTTTCTTTTTGCAGTTCTTGATCTTATTACGATGGACCAGAGGGGAGGCAATTTTAAAAATCAAGGAAAAATGTGAAACTAGATGACAGATTAAGTTACCTGCTGATAAGCCCCCCAGGCTAAAGTAGAAACATCAAATACATTTTTAGGTGTATATTTTGTTGATCTTACTTGTTTCAGAAGTATACTGTTCCTCATTTTCTAGTCCTGAGAATGACTATTAGCATTATTCTTTTTACATCATATCTTCTAAAGCAGACCTGCCCACTCTGTTGTTTACCGTTCATTATTATTTGGAATTAATATGGAATTCATTAATCACATGCTTATCTAGTTTTTATATTTTTAAAGAAGAACCATCAATTGTAATGTTTAGTAAGGAATCGCACCATGGTATGATGTAAACATCATCTCATTCTGAAATAAAAGCAGCCCATTCCCTCCTGCTTGAACAGTCATGTTCTAAAAGCTTCATCATCACATTTGTCTGTTCAGTAGGTTGGATTTATATTTTTCTCCTTAGAAAATTTGAATAAATTGCTTCTACAAAGATTTATTTCCCAACAGAAGCTTCCAAGGCATTTTTTTCATTAACTGTTCTCAGTGGCTTGCTTCATCTCTAAAAAAAACTGTTTACAACACTATTTTTCTCAGTTCACACTGATTTTACCTTTGTTTGCCAAAACCAAATCTCTCTTTAACAGCTGATGACTATTAAATGGAGGCCTACTGTTCATTCTAAGTGCATTTTAAAGATAATTTATTTATTGCATGTATCACTGTAACAAATATGTAGATATGTGCTACAGGTTGTAACGATTTTTGTGATGCAGTAAAGCATGCAAATCATGAAAGATGGCATGCAAGTGCCATATCTGATGTATTATACATGACTAAGAAACCATATAGCAGGCCCTGCTACCATTATAAAGTAACAGTAAAAACTGGAGGACTGAGATTACTGTGATACAACGGTGAGGGAAAAAAGGAAATCAGTGATTCTACAGTAAGATATACCCGGAAAGTATGTGATTAAGGACAAACTCCGATGAAGCTTGCTGTGACAGATAAATAGAATAAAATATAATATAGAATATAATAAAAATATTCACAAATATGGCCCTGGATTGTCTGTCTTCCCTGGGCAACTCTTAAATAGTTGGGCCACGTCCTGCCCGCACTGTCTGTAGGCTCATAAGTGACAATAATGCTACATATGCATATCTCTCTCCTTCTCTCTCTATATATAAATATATATATATATATATATATATATATATATATATATATATATATATATATATATATATTTATACATACATAGACGCTATCTGCATGTCATACCATAGCAAATAAAATATTTCAGAGTATGAAGATGACATGATAAACATAGCACCAAATGACATACAGTAAGAATAATTGTAACACTCAGAAACATACTGTTAAGATATACAGCAATTACCCTTGAAGAGAAGTACATTATGGCGGTGTTACTTTCTCATTCATAACTTAAGAGAATGGGTATGAACATTCAGCAACAGACTCTGCTATGTCAGCTACCCTGCAGT
>NC_056743.1:1036692468-1036704968 GCF_019279795.1 Protopterus annectens | reverse complement strand
CTCATTTGTTGTCTGACCATTGACTTAACTGTTCTCAGTTTCATCTCATATGCCTTGAGTTAACATTCAAGGTCCCTACCTTTTGCTGCAGTTCCTATTTAGAGACTGCTTGTAGTGCCAAATCATATGCATACAGCAGCTTTGTTGATTTGTTCCCACTGACCTATTTGCTAACATTTTTGAGGAGGACTGGGCTCAAAGCCGAACCCTGCTTTACATTCCATTCCCACTGGAAACCCCTGTGCGAGTCTGACCACTGTTTGCATTTGTGTAACTGTCTCCTTGTAGAGAGCATGCACTAATTCTATCAATGTTTTTAGGGGCATCAAGCAATCAGAGACTACCCTAATACATTTTCTTGTCACATGCTTTCACCAACCCTATGAATGCCAGACTGGATTTTTTTCCCTATCTCTAGCTTCCTCTGCATTACCTACCTCACTGACAACATCAAGTCAATTGTACTGCACTGTGATCTGAACTGCTCATCTCCTACCTTACCATCTCCTATTCTGCATAGTCATTTGTCAGTCACTCTATCTAGCAATTTCATGTGATGTGACAGGAATTTGACGCTACTATACTACCCTCATTTATGAATATTACCTTTATTCATGTACAATGGCACTTCCGTGCTTACTCTCCTGTCATTTGGGATAAAACTCTCTTACCATGCTATGATGAATTAGCTCATAAGTCATTTCTCATCTAATGTACACAGCACACCTGTCAACTATCCACAGTTTGCAGAAAACCTAGATTTGTGCCTCAAATTTTATCTCTGTTCCTCATAAAACTTGTGGGTCTCTGGCAAATTTGTGACAACTGAATTCACTAAATAAAGACAAAATTTTAAGTTTCAGCCTTTATATCATTCAGGCAATGCATGGTAACACTAAATCTTTCATTCTAGTTCTTCTTTTGGCTTTTCCCAGTTAGGGGTCACCACAGCAGAACTCCAGTCTACTAATGATTGGCAGTAGATTTTTTTACAGGTGCCAGCTTGACTCCCAACCTTCAAGGACATTACAATGGCACTTCCGTGCTTACTCTCCTGTCATTTGGGATAGAACTCTCTTACCATGCTATGATGAATTAGCTCATAAGTCATTTCTCATCTAATGTACACAGCACAGCTGTCAACTATCCACAGTTTGCAGAAAACCTAGATTTATGCCTCAGATTTTATCTCTGTTCCTCATAAAACTTGTGGGTCTCTGGCAAATATGTGACAACTAAATTCACTAAATAATGACAAAAATTTAAGTTTCAGCCTTTATATCATTCAGACAATGCATGGTAACACTAAATCTTTCATTCTAGTTCTTCTTTTGGCTTTTCCCAGTTAGGGGTCACCACAGCAGAACTCCAGTCTGCTAATGATTGGCAGTAGATTTTTTTACAGATGCTGAGGTGCCAGCTTGACAACCAACCTTCAACGAAGGCATGCCCATTCTACACATGTCTTTCGAATGCCACTGGACCGTGGGGAGGACATGTAGACTCCACACAGAAGGTGCTCCTGCTGAGAATCAAACGGGAGAACCTCTTTCTGTGAGGCAACAACACTACCACTGCACCACCGCGGCTTTCATTCTAGTAACTTTCTAGATTTATAAGACCAGTATTTAAAATTTGCACCTATTTTGGGGCCTTTGTCCCACTATTATTTCTGGCTTTCAACAGATTTCTTTTGCCAAGAGGTTGAGAGGTATAGTACTCAGTATCTTGATCATATCTCCCATGACTTCATCTGAATCTGTCACTTTCCCTGACTTCATGTTCCTTCTTTTAGGGTAAATTTTCCTTCCACTTACAACAAGGGCTTTGCACATTGCAGCACAGCTTCTATGGGACTGTCTTCATTTAGAAGTTTCTGGAAGTATTCTTTCCATTTGCCTTTGTTGTCCTCTTGTCTCGTGAACTGATCATTTCTGACATCCCTTATGAATGGTGTCTGCTGGCTATGCTCCTTATTTAACTGTCATTGCCTTGCAACTTGATAGAGTTTCTTTGTGCCATCTGCTGAGTCATTTTCCTGAAGCTAGTAGAGTTTCATTGATGCATTGTTTGTTACCATTGTGACTGTGTTTTAGCCATTTTGCTAGCTGATAGTGATCCTGTTTAGCCTAGTCTAGTTTTTTGATTTTCTATCTCCCCATCTTCCTGCACTCCTTCTTTAATGCTCTGGAATTCTGTATTCCACTACCAGTTTCACTTTATATATAGAACATAAGCATGGTACATTTGGAAACATCATAACATTTTTATTTACTAAGAACAAGCTGCAACGAATGATAAAAGTTAAATGCAGAACTAACAATGCACTATATTATGGAAGAACATACAACCTAAGATGCAAAAAGTAAATATAAATAAATAAAGTGAAACAAACTTAATTTAACTGTATAATAACAATAATTTATAACTGGGTTTGAGTAATGCTTGATTTGCTTGCTGTTGGCTTTGTTCAGTAATTCAGTCTTCACCCTCCTAACTAAACCATGCAAAATATGTGCAATCCAAGCTTTAAAAACAAACAGCCATGGGTTATTATCATAATACATGAGTGATAATGTGTCAGATTTTATAGTTACTGATCCAAAACATAGGCACCCCATGAAGTCACCTTGTTTAGTATTTGTTATTTGTTAAACCGGTTGGTGGATTAGACAAAGCCAGTAATTCAGTATTATTCTGTTTGAGGTATACAATAGCATAAATGCAGAGCAGCATTTTTTCTCAGCCTTGACATAACAGTACCTAGTTCAACAACAAGGGGAATGACAGAAGCAGTCTCAGTTTTGAAAATCAGACTGTGTTAGATAAATGTTTGTCAAGGCACGTAGTACTAGCTATGAAAAAATGTTGAAATGAAAACCAGACCACATTTGTTTTAGAAAAAGATCCTACAATGTAGTGCTGAATGCATATACATATACACACACCCACACACACCCACACCCACACACACACACACACACACACACACACACACACACACACACACACACACACACACACACACACACACACACACACACACACACACACACACGTGCACATGGGCATGCACACACACACACACACACACACACACACACACACACACACACACACACACACACACACACACACGCACACACACGCACACACGCACGCACACACACACACACACACACACTGTATTATTTAATTGTAGCATAGGTTTTACTTGTGTTCTTGAAAATCTTCTTTGCAGAATTTTTCTAATCATTAATGTACAATTGAACAGACGTGTTATGGGAGTACTTCACCATAAAGTAAGCTCTTCTTTCCTCTTTAACCACTGACAGTAAATGAATCACAAATTAAAACAATTAGACCTAAGAACCACAATGCTGGTAAGCAAATTATAATAAACTTCAGTTTTAAAACAAAAGTTAAATACATGCTTTTTTTTGCAGGGGTGAATACCTGGCTTTCAAGCAAAGCCAGGTATTCCTCTTTGCACCTAGGTGATATAACCTTAAAGTCAGTATATTTAAGGAGTGATGCAATAAAAGGCACAGGGGCTATGTTTCTCAGCAAAAACATTTCTATCTTATTATACATTAACCATAGCACTCACCTATAAAAAAATCATAGTAGGAGGTTAAAAAGAGAACTGTCTAATTTTTCAAGATACTGAAACAAGAATTAATGCAAAGGCATCTTTGCATAAACTTTTAATGGTTTATTACTGTTTTGCCTTCTGTGTGGAGTCTATTTCTGTCTGAGTGTGTAACTATGCAAGCTTGCATGCATGAAAGCTAATGTGAGAGGGAGAGTGAAAGAGTGAGAGGGACAGAGATCAAGCAGTGACTACAACAGGTAGATCATTAGTGCATTTTCATTAAAATTAAGAGGTGTACATACCTCTCAAGCTCTTCACTCTACACATCTGAACTAAGACTAAAATAATGGGGGAACAGCCCAAAAATAGGGACAGATTTTAGATACTGCTGTTATAAAATTGGGAAGTTGCTATAATAACGGGATTTATGTTAGCATGTATTTTCTGAAGGATATGAAGTCTGAAATTCAAATGTAAGTTATTATTTAATGAATTCAACTCACATTATTTGCCATCAAACCACAAATTATATGAAAGACAGATAAAAAATGAGGCAAAACTCTGGACATTTTGTGAAAATCTGGATAGTTGGGTATGAAACTTTGAATGGTTGGCATTATTAACTGAGTTGAATCATGTGCGCTTTTAAAGGTACACAGCTTCTGAGTGTGTGTGTGTGTGTGTGTGTGTGTGTGTGTGTGTGTGTGTGTGTGTGTGTGTGTGTTTGGGAATGAGAGAGAGAAAGAAAGAAAGTGTGTGTAGACATTAAATACCTACCAAACTTACATCTGGATGTAAAAATACTTCCTCCAACAATAGTTACACATACTACGGCAAGTCTAGAACCTTAAGTAGAGGAATTATTTTACATCAAATATATTAAAAAAATATATATAGTAGTAAAAACAAACATGAGGATTCAGTAAGCTCCCTGTAGGCTTATTGTGATGCCTACACAGAGTTAACATGTTTGCAAGATGAGCAGCAGTGCTAATGGCATATGCATGCTGCACATCATGCATACACAAATACAAGCAAGTTTTCGTGGCTGGCAACAAACCATGTAAAGCAGCCCAGACACCTGCAGGCATGCAGACATGTTTACCTATAGGCAAAAGAGTTCTGCATGATAGCACGGAAAGCCACAATGAGTACCAGGGTTTAGCATAAGGCAATGCATACATTTCTAACATTCTTCTTCTGGCTGAAGAAGTAATCTTTATGATGAAAGCGGCTATTAAAAGTTTTATTACACTAAAGTTTAAAATGTTTCGTCTCTATCCCTCACACTTGGTGGTTATTGTAGTGGTTTGGCTGTTTTTACCAATGTCGGTTTTGGCTGGTTTGTGTTTTTTCATGCATCAGTGTTGTCAATGAGATATTTATTTGCTGGGTGCATCACAGGAACACGTATCACACATGCATCTTATATAACACCTTGAAGGGAGTTCTGCGCTGTCAACTCCTAATGGTCGTGCATCAAAAAGAATACTTAGGTATGGTGGATAAGATATATAGGAACTCACTGTGGCAAAAGTTATATACTTGAGTGAATCATCCCTGGAAGATGTGTTGGGAGGTATATGCAAAAGGATGCATTATACTCAATTACTGGTGTGATGAGGGCTGAGAACAATGGAACTATAATACCCTTTGATGTGGATGTCCTGCACATACTCAGGAGTTGTGCTACATACAAGGGATTAGTCACCACCGTGGGCACATGCTGGTGGAAGTTCTGCATTTTATCCACCTGAGTACATGGGTCACATGCCACTTGTTCTCCTTATAGGGGTGTGCTGTAAATACTGTAATTATCTTGTGTATTTGTTTTCACAAAGAAACTAATCCCACCATGATTTTTGTTCGTGTACTGTGTCTCCATGGCTCTGGCTACAATCCTTTGTGTGTAGTAATACTGTCTACATTATACCAATAAAAATCTTGGATTTGATGATTGTCTATAATTTGCAGTCCTCCACAAAGCTGGTTAGACAAAGGATGAGTAAGTTAGAATAGAACCTCTACCTATCTATAGACCACAGTATTTAACACAAGCATCACAGCACAACTCTGGCTTTTATAGTGTTAGACAACACTTTATAGCTGAAGACATCAGCAGGTTATATTTGTGAGATGATGTTGTGAGGCCTTTATAAAAGTAATGTGTTGGCATGTATGACTGTCAACATATTTGTTCTCCATGAAACTGGATCGCTGACAGTAGGATACAGACTGATGCTGTTCTGACCACACACACACACACACACACACACACACACACACACACACACACACACACACACCAGTTGACTGTAGTGAGATTAGAACCCCTACCTAACTACAACAGCTAGAGAACTCAGTACTTAAAGCAAACATGACAGCACAAGTCTGACTTTTATACTGCTGTGGGACAATTTATAGTGGAGGACGTCATCATGGGATGTTTGAGAGAAGATGCTGGAAGGCCTGTATGAAATTAATGTGTAGGCATGTAAAAATGTCAAAATATCTGTACTCCATGGGACTGAATTGCTGACAGTAAGATATACATTTATGCTCTTCTTACTAGACACACACACACACACACACACACACACACACACACACACACACACACACACACACACACTCCAGTTGAATGCAGTGAGCTTAGAACCACTATATAACTAGGTACACCAGCTAGAAAACTTAGCACTTAATGCAAGCACCACAGCCCACATCTGATCTTTATACTGCTGCTGGACAATTTATAGTCAATGACATCTTCATTGGATGTTTGAGAGAAGATGTTGAGAGGCCTGTATGAAATGTCTGGATAGGCACGTATGACTGTCAAGAAGTTAGTTCTGCATTTGACTAGATTGATGATAGTAGGATACAGACTGATATCCCTCTGACTATGCACACACATATATATATAGAGACACACACATAATGTGACTGATGTGGTAATTTAACAAACATAAGTATTTAGTTCCCATCTTCAAAACATAGCAGTTAATGATTGCAACAACCCTGAAGTATGTTTTGCCTTGTCATAGTGGTCTTCATATATTATGCCATCATCATTCTATAACATGGGTAACACATCCTGTTATGAAAGTGATGTACAAAGCATGGATTTTTCATTTCCTGTTGTGTTTCCAATGTGCAGGTATACTTTAAAAGACATATTTTCAAACTAGATGTAAAAAGCTGTTAGGAATTCATGCAGCAGAACTGACATAGGCAGCTATTTCTCAGTATAGTTGTGCACATTACATACCTATTGTTACATACAGACATACAGATTTTTGTGATCAGCATGGATACAACTGTGTATGTACAGTGTTCATATTTGTGAAGAATTGCTGTTCACATTATTACATGTTTAAAACAATTGGAATGTCTATTATCAGTACAAAGGTTCAGATGATGTAACAATGCAGTGTAGTTGACATTTGGGAACTAGTACTGACATACCACTTTTCAAGTGTGTGGGTGCAGGGCACACGTGACTCAGTGTAAATATATGTTCAGTGAGTAAAAAATGTTTTTACATGGATTTTAATGGGATGAAGACTAACTGGACAATAAGCATAAGTAATACATGCTAATCAGCACTTTACATAGTTCACTGCTGAGTAGCTATTTTGCATGATTGATGGCAAAGTGTTTGCTCATGGGAGATATATTTAAGGATAACCAGTTGAACATGAGAAGTACCTATACATATTGGCTATGGTAGAAATAGCTAACACATACTATTTTATTCATAAGTAGTTCATATCAGAAATGTTCTGATATAAATTTTAGGACATAAAAAAAGTATTTATATGGATTTCCTCATTTGTGTGTAGTTAAGTGCTTCATTGAGAAAATTATAAGAGATCTATTTTTTTGCTTACCTCCACCTAAACACAGTAAGTGGAGGGACACAGCGGTCAACACTTTGGTTAGTATTGAGTGGAAGCAAAACACCTGCTGCCTAGCTGTCTCTGTGGCAAAAAGCGTAACAGCAGTAAGTTCTTATTTTGAGCACAGATGATACAGAGTTCAAATCCAGCTCATTCTAATTGTTTTTAATATGTATTCATGATGTAATTAAATAATTACATGATATTTTTGCACATATGGGAGGGACTGACTACATTGAAGTACTGTATAAAAATAAACCCTACTCAATTACTTTATGTCAACATTATAAATATGGATTTGCATATTTATACATTCAGCAGTCTAAATAAATGCATTTGAAATATTTAATATGAGTGTCTTTATTCTACTTTAACTATGTGTTTCTGTAGTGCAGTGAGTTTAAGCAGCATTGTGCAGAGGTAACTGCACCATGCCATAGGACATGAAAAGCCATTCACTGTCGCTTGGTATTGGTGTGCGATGCCAAACTCCACCCAAACGCAGAGGAGAAAAAGTGAAAGGCTTCATTGGGGATTTATTATTTATATGTGTGGTGTGTGATTCTATTTTTTTGGCCAGTTTAAAGGTGTGAAATGGGGTAGATAGGAAAGTGGTGAAATGGGGGGCAAGCAGGGGGAAGAACAAAGAGGAAGCAATATAGAAATGTGCGGGAAGGAATTAGGATAAAAACATAGTTATCCACTTCTTCAGCAGTGTAAACTGAACATGGATATAATAGTGGATGAAGTTGGACTGTCAACTCAACAAAGATGGGTGACAACAATGCAGTAATATTGTATAGCCAACTGGACCAAATCAAGTGTGTCAAGAAGACCCGTGTGCAAAGTAGAGAGCTATGTATGGGACAATATGTTTTCTGGGACAGGTGCCCATTTTTGTGTTTTATTTCAGTAAGACAGACATGTTGGATAAGGGAAGTAGGTATGTCAGGGTCAGGTAGGAAGGGTAGGTGAGAAAGTGGCTACAGGCAAACAGGGTAAACAAGAAAAGAGACAGGGATGGTGAGGGACACAGCAGGTTGGGAGACACCATGATTGGGGATAGGGAGGGGGCATTGGATGCCCATGCCCATCAAGTATGGGAACAGTGAGAATCTAGTCTTCACACTCATATATGTCATCTCCATCCCTTCCTGAGCTTGCTATGGAGTGTTTGACATTTTTTTTGCCCAGCATTCTAGCAAGTATCTTCTCCATCCTGCTAAGGTGTGCACCAGTGGTAATTTCCATGGCATCACACACCATGCATGGCATCTCCTGGTGGATAACAAAATCACCACATCCACCAATACTCCTGGAGGGTACCACTGCACCAGCTGCTGGGTAATTCTACCTGATATGGAGACATGGAGACCCAGATATTGCAGGGGCTGCAGAGGCAGTACTACCAGGTTGGGTTCCAGACATGTTGGGTATCAGTACAGCACCTTTTAGAGGGGTGGCAGGCTGGTTGCACTGGTTGGCCTACCTCCCTGTGCTGGAAATATTTTTGTCAGTTTATTTATTTTATTTTACATTTATTTACTGGGAGTGTCTGACTGAGCCTGAAAAAGGGCCCATTTTCAGCAGAGGCCTGAGGAGAAAAGCTCCAATTTACACAGTATGTAATGTTACACAGAATTAAAAAAAATAATAAGTTTCATAGAAAACAGTGATAAAATTAAGTTGAAAACAAGTGAAAAAAGCTAAAACAAATTATTCAAATAGTGCAGTAGGCACAGTTAGTCATACATATTGCACATTATAATTGATGGCATGTGAATGCAACACACAAAAACAAAACAAATATATGTACACATTTCAGACAAAGTTAAGCAGGCAGAATAAAAATATACAGTAATAAGCTGGAGATAGGTTTTGAATGAAAGAGTCAGGAAGTGCAAAATATAGGATGAATAGTGCTAAGAATTTACTAAGGGGTCACCCTGGTGATAAGCAGGAGCATAGCCAGTCAAGTGGGCCTTGAGAAGAAATTTGAATTTCGAGGGTTAGCTGTGACAAGAATGGACTGGGGTCTTGAGGTCCAGATTCTGGAGATGTGCTTTGAGAATAAGGCATCCCTGTAGCTATTATTGGCTTTAGACACTTCTAGAAAAGGTTTTTTGGCTGAGTGGAGGGTTCTATTGCTAGTGTAGGGTTTTACTAGGTTTTTAAGGGCTGGACATTTATCTGGTAGGTAGACAATGGAGTGGCAAATTGTGAGTTATTTGAGGCATAATAGGTTTGGGACTTCCAGCCAGTCAAGTTTGTGAAAAGCTGAACAATGATCTGTTCTGTCTGGGAGGCTGGTGGAAAACATGGCTATTTTATTGTAGCAGACATCCAGTTTATTTAGATTTGTTTTCTTTAAATTAGTGATTATTGGTGAAACATAGAGTGGATAGCAGATGGCTTTGGGCAATGGCCATTTTGATGGTTTGGGTGAGGAATGGTTTGGCTCTGTAGAGTGCTCTGAGTTTTATGTGGACCCTTTTGATTGTTTCGGATTTGTGCAGGTCATAAATGAGGGAGTTGTCGATGGTGAAACCCAGTAATTTTGTGTGGTCAACTGGCTCTGTTTTAGTGTTGTTAGTGGAGTAGATGGTAAATGGGATGGGGGGGGTGAAATATTTTATTGTTGGTGAATAACAGAAGTTTGGTCATGTTGGGGTTGAGTATTAGTTGTTTGGTGGAAAAGTAGTGGTCAACATCTGTAAATACTTTTTTTGTTTTATGCAAGAGTTCAGGGATTGAGATGGCAAGGCAGAGTCAAATCATCCACATATTGTATAATGTTAGCTGATGTGGTGGCTGAATTGAGATCATTAGTAAAAACTGAAAAGAGAAGTGGGCAAAATATGGAGCCTTGGGGTATGTCTGTTGAAACTGGTAAGAGTAAGGGTATATTATCTTGCCATTTCACAGCTTGCTGACAGTTTGACAGGCAACTATGGAACCATGATAGGGTGGAGTGAGAAAAGTTTAAGGTGGCTAGTTGGCACAGAAGTGTTTGATGTGAGACAGTGTCAAATGCTTTTGAAATGTGTAGGAAAACTGATGAAACTTAATGGCCAATGTTCCTTGACTGGTTGACTTTGTCTGTGAAGCTAATTAGGGTGAATGCAGTGCTATGATTGGGTCTGAAGCCATGTTGTGTGTCTGAGAGGAGGCTATTGCTCAGGAAATAGGCCATGTTTTGTGAGTGTATACATTTCTCGAGGATTTAGTCAAGAGTGGAGTATTGCGATGGGTCTGTAATTTGATAGTAATGTTTGGGTACCTCCTTTGTGTAGGGGGATGATATGAGATATCTTCCAGAGTTTCATGACATATTGCTTGGAGATGGACCTATTTGTCAGCTTCAGGAATTCATTGAAAAGCAGGTCAGCTGTTAGAGTTGAAGATTTCAGTTAATGGAGAAGTTTGTTAATGTAGCTTGTAGGTATTGGTATAAGGTTAAATGCTGTATGATTGATGGCAGGGGTGGTGGGTACAGTTAGTGGACTGGTAGTGTTGTGATTTATTATGGACAGTACTGAATTAGTAAAGTGAGAGTTGAATTGAGTGGCTATGCTTTCAGTGGGCTTAGTGGGAGAGGGGTTAGGTGTTGAGGAATGTTTGGGATTGGGAGTTTGATTTCTAGACGCCCAACATTTTGAGGGGTTGTTTTGATGCTTTTGCTGAGCTGTTGTATAGTAGGTTTTTGTCTGGTTTTATTTACTTTTTTGACTACATTCATTAATTATTGGTACTTTTGGAGGGTCGTTTGGATTTTGGTGGGCAAATAGTGGGATCATTCTCTATCTCTTTGTTTCATAAGGAGTTTAGTGTTGTTTGTTAGCCATGGAGTTGGTTTAGCTTTTACATGGATTTTCTTGATGGGGCTTACTTTGTTGAGGATTTCCAGGAATGTGTCATTAAAGTATTGAGTTGCATTATCTAATTGGACACATTTTAGTGGGGACCAGTCACATTGTTTCAAGAGGGAGTTAAAATAACTGATGGAGGAATTCTTTGTGTTACGAATTTGCTTGCATATGATGTTTTTTTTTTTTAGGATTTACTTTCTGTCTTAGGAGGAAGGTGGGTATGTGATCATTGAGAGTATCATTGAGAGTATCTGGGAGACACCCAGAGTGAGGACATAAGGAGGATCTATTAGTGAGAATCCAGTCAAGTTTGGAATGTTTCTTGCTGTATTTGTCAATCCTAGTTGGGGTGGTGATGATATGAGTAAAGCTGAAAAGGTTAATGTAGTTTTAGAGGTTAACAGAAGAGCAGGAAGACCAGTCCAGGTTTAAATCTCCTGCAATGAGTGTTTCCTGGTTAAAGTTGGTTGCTGCCCAGTTAAGGAGATTTTCAATTATAATAGGATTGTTGCCTGGGGGGGGCGGTGTAGACTTCAAAGATAATGATGAATTTGTTATTGTTTAGTTGTAGGCTAAATACAAGTACTTCTCAACTATTTGCATCATAGGGGTAGTTGTCTAATTGTTCAAGGTTAGGTGTGTCTTTGTACATAATTGTAATGCCACAGCCTCGCTTGCTAATTTTGCCTAAAATATGAATATTGTAACCCTGGGTTAGTAGTTCATTGTCTTTGATGCATGGTTTAAACCAGGTTTCAGTTAGTCTGACTATGTTGGGGGTATATAGGCTGAGGGTAGCAAGGATCTGCTCAACTTTATTTAGCATACTCCTTAGGTTACTATTTAATATTAGGAGTTTGGAATTACTGTGGGGGTGCATCTTGCAGTTTTGTTGGTTTGGGTATTTTTGTGGTGGATTTGTTCAGGAGATTGATAGTTGTCAGAAACTGATGACATCAGAATATTAAGACTGCACATATAAAAATGAAAAAGAGAGATAAGGGGTGGGCTAAAAGAGAAAAAAACAAAAAGATAATCCCCGGGATTCATGAACCTTGCGCCAGGCGCCAGCATAGCGTCGGCGTTATAACGCCAAATATGGCTGCTTAGCAATTCAGGTATGAATGAATTCTGCAC
>NC_056743.1:1036589037-1036691968 GCF_019279795.1 Protopterus annectens | reverse complement strand
TGTTTTGACTTTATTGCACTAACATAAAAGTTGAAATGCCAATCCAAATTGCTAAGAGTACAGAAAAATGCACACTATTGTTTCATCCACTGTAGCATATAATTTCTATGGAACCTGAATCCCTAATATAATAATTTATCAATGTTTTACACTGAAACACCTACAACAACTTTTCTTCAGGTGTCTCTGCATACAGTTTTAATCAGGGTTTGGGCACTAGTAATTTATGTATTCTTTATCTGTAGAAAACATTTACCAGAGGATTCAGTCAGATCTTCATTGCTTGAGCTCTTCTTCTTCTTTTGGCTTTTGCACACATGCATGCATGCACACACTCATGCCCAGGGCCAATTTAGAGTGTCCAATCCACCTACAGCATTTCTTTGGGATGTGGGAGGAAACCAGAGCACCCGGAGAATTGCCCAATATTGGTTTGTCAAATAATTCAATGTTAAGAAAACATGATTCATAGGCAGGTATGGCCACAATGAGAAAGACCTCCTTATTGTTTCATTACTATGTTTAATGAATTAATATAACACACATGCTGTCAAACCAGACCACTGTAGTGTTCTCCTTGGTAGTCAGTAGTCCATTCATAATGTTACCCAAGGCCTTCCCCTGCATGCACACACACACACACACACACACACACACACACACACACACACACACACACACACACACACACACACACACACACACACACACATGTGCACACACACATGCATGCTCACACATGCATGCACACACACACACGCACATGCACACACATGCACTCTCACTCACACACACACACACACACACACACACACACACACACACACACACACACACACACATATGCACACATATGCACACACACACACACACACACACACACACACACACACACACACACACACACACACACACACACACACACACACACACAAGTGAATGGGTGTGACTGTGTTTTGACAGCAGTGACATTTTTATCCTTGAGCAAAATTTTACCTGGCTAAGTGATTTAGAAACTGTGGGCATTTGTTGGAGAGAATATATGGCTAATTATCATGACCCACTTTCCTGGTGGACTGCATTAGCAGGTGGCTTTGTCCATCAGACCACACTCAATGCTGACATCCTCACAAGGGGAAAACCTCAGTGGTATAGCTGTTCATAAATTGGAAATGCTTTGAAAAATGCAGAAACCTTCTGAAATGAGTTTTTCAAATCATAATAAGCATTTCTGAATCCCAGGGTGTCACTAAGCATTGTGGCTGGAAATTGAGCTACCTGCTTTATACCTCAGTATTAATACTTGGTTTATTTTCAGTCATATACAATTTAAATACAAATACAATTTAAATTGTTAGCAGTAATGTCTGACTGAGGTTATTTAGTATTACAAAGTTCTCTCATCAATATAAAACTAACTGCACTGTAATATTTTACCTGTGCTTTGTCTTAAATATTTTCCAAGATATTTTATAAATAGCTAGAAAGCAGTCTGTCTGTCTATCTTGAATGTACTAACTTACCACAGATTTGTTAATCACTAGCTTTGAAAACACTGGCTCCTTCCTTAGCAATGAACCTGTTTATCAGTTGGGCTATATGTCATCTTTATTGACTGTGAAAGATTATGTGATTCATTTGATATATTGTGCTACTGTCAAATGGCTGCAGTTGTGCATGGCAGTGGTCATTAAACCAGTTCACTATCATGGTTAGCAAATAAACAAATGAAATTATATTGAAATTATATTTTAGGATTCAGAAGTGTCTCGAAGTCTTGGGCTGATCTTGTTCATGTATAATCTCTAAGTTATTAGTATTTGGAAAATGAAATAATATATACAAATTTAATGTGACATTACAGACTTAGAAGCCAGTATCATTAAGTTAGGAATTTGATGTCACTTCTATATTAATACCTTACCATTGCAATCAGAAGAACTTGCACTGCCAGCAAAGTTTTTCTTAAAAACACGCATGAATCCTTCTTGACACGTGCAGTAGTAACTCCCAATTATATTGTTGCAGATAGCATAATCACCACAGATTCCCTTATGTGCTTCACACTCATCTAGATCTGCATTTCAAGGAATAAAACATAATGTTTAACATACTACAAAACAATGAAAATGTATTAATTTCCAGAACAACTCAAATGCACATTATTATGAAATTTTAACTCACTGGAAACTAAACTGCATCACTGGTATGTGGCAGTAGTAGCATTGCTTGATTCAAAATGCAAAAAGGAATTAGACTACACATATGTGAAAAACACAAAAATAAACATGTAATTTCCATTGTACTATTATTTATCAGATTTAATTACTCTTACTTAAAGAAAAGTGTTGAGTTGGAAATTATGCATTTTAGAACCCTGTGAGGATAGCAGGCTGAAAGGTGAAAGGGGAAAAGATGCACACTGCTTAGTTCCCTGCTGATGCTGGTGGTAACAGTGTTGCAGGCAATCTACATGTTTTGCTTTATTTCTTAAGTCAGTAATATGTGCTGCAATAGTTTCACCGGGCTTTTGATTTCTTGTGTAAAATTTGTGCCTTTCCATTATAATATTAATTTGAGGGTAACAGGTTTCTCAAAGTGTAGGTTTTAAGCACTCAGGGTCTTCCCAAATTTCAGCCTGTATCACAATATGGCAGTTCTCCCCCTCCTCTACATACATGGCAGGTGCATACACAAATGAATCTTCCCACTCAGTGGCCTCTGAGCCAGCTAAATTGAGAAGTATAAATGCTCTTGTACGTGTATCTTTATCAGAAAATGCAGCCTGTATGAAAATATCATATTCTTCTTCAAACACTCTCCAATCCTCTGCAATATTATTATCAAACACCAGCAGTTCAGGTCTGTGAAATCCCTCTGCCATAACAAAAAAATTTCTTTTAAACATATGTATAGACCTGGTACTTGTAATATTACTCAAGTGCACAACAATCTCTCTGGAAATGTTTATTTTAACAATGCAAATACCTCAAATACTCCGGACACTTTAGACACTTCAAAAAGTCTTAGTTACTATAAAAAGTCATACACTGCAAAAATAAATTCAAACATTTTAAATACTTCTGAGATTATTTGAAATACTTAAATATTATGCCTTGTAGAATATGAACAGCCAAAGCATGTGTTTGAAGGAATTGAGTACGTGACAGTCTGCATGTATTAAAATGTACTGTGTACTATGAACTTTGAATGAACTGTGAGTAGTGGAAAATTACTGAAAAACAAGAGTCTGCTTGAAAGCAGGAAATGTGCCTTATATAGAAGTATATCCGATTTTCTTTCTCTGCCCAGAGATATATTGATGTGAACTGCTTTATGCTTACGGGTAAATCATTGATTGGTTAATTGTTTTGTATAATGATCTAATTGGTTCATTTTATATTTTTGTACCGTCAGCAATATTCACAATATATAAGCTAGTGCATTCCTTTGTTCTGGGAGTCTCCCTGGTGCTTTTCCATGAGGCTCCCACACGTGTGTACTGTAGTTAATAAATACCACTGAAAGAGAGAAAGAACTGTATTTGTCTTCATTATCAAGGTAATGTGTAACTTAACAATTGGTGCCATTTACTCAGATCTGAATTGAAAACAAGCTACAGCAGTCAGGAATTGAACGAAATACTGCTAATAAAAGGGCCCATAACAGATTTTTCTGTTTCTGCGGTGTTTCTTTCATTTTTCTGCATCTGTCTGCCTTAAAGATTTGGTATTTTTAACTATGCAAAAATGACATGATTTCTTTCATTCAGTTGTTTTAAGGTAAGTGGCATGCATTTCTTTTCTGTTATTGATTGTACAGTATGAGTGGGTTAAAATGAAACGCTGGCGACATAAGTGTGAAAGGAGATACGAGAGTGGGGAAAAACGATGTTTACACAACGTCTTAGCTAAACCTGTAAAATACAGTATAGCTTTCTGCGTGACAATGGGAGCGAATGTGGGAACAATAAAAGAGCCAGTAAGAGGTACACCAGCTGGTTATATGTTTTTTCGTGTGTCCCGGGACAGTTGCATGTTTTTAAATCAGTGGATTGCCCTTACTAAAAATGATGGTGATCTCACCTTCCCAGAAAATGGTAGTTTTAATAAAAATATCCTGACAAATTTGCAGGGAAAATTGAGAAAAAAGGGAAGAAAAATACCAGAGTTATGTTGGGCAGCTTTCAATGACTGGATGTCAGAGGCAAAGGAAAGGGAAAACGATTCGGTAATTAGTAGTCTTAAAGATAATCAGCAAAAATTAAAAGAACAGTTAAAAGAACTACAACATACTGCGAGTAATTTAGATGTAGCAGATGGTAAGCGACTAAAGGAACCGCCCTTCAAGGGATTATATCCGGTAAAAGAATTAAGTAAATTACAAATACCTGAATCATCTGAAGATGATAATCCTTGGTTTCCCCCACCTCCCACACCCCACCGCAGTATCAGCCCCCACCAGTCCAGGAAAGAGTGGTGAGCTCCACGACAGGGTGCGGTAGTCAGCGGGGAGAGGAGCATGCTAGTACTGGGAGCAGAGATCAGGCAGAGGGAGGTCAGTCTAGTAAATCAGACATTGAGGAACAGGATAAGGAAAAGGCATTACACATGATGACTCATAGTAAAATAAAAAAGGAGACAAATGCACAAATGTTTTTTAAGTCTAGATCTTATCAGGAAAAAAAAGGAAGGCTTTGCTTACATCGGAAAAAAGATTTTGGCCAGTTTCCTGCCATGATAGATGATGGCGACGGCTATTATGGCCCTGATAAGTTTAATCCTGATTCAGACTCCGAGTCATCAGACGATGGCAGAATGTTTCCCTTGACAGAAGTTCCAAACCCAGGACATGCTAGGGATGTGGGACAACCAGCAACTGTAGTAGTACTTAGGGCGGTCAGCAGTTGATTTTCAAGCCATTACTAAGTCAATCCCACCCATCCGTACAAACCCAGCAAAATTCCAACATGTATTAGCATGACATATTTGTCTGCAAAATCCTACCATAGAAGAGGTTAGAGCAGTCCTTCAATACGCCGTCCCATCTGATTTAATGAAACGAATCTGGGATCATGCTAATGTTTTCACTCCAGTACCGAAGCACAATATACAAGGGGAAAATGGGTTTGAGGCGGTCAGGCAACGTATCGTCGATGCTATCACCGTAACAGTCCACCTCCCCAACCACTTCCGTGCAGGCTGCGGGACTAGTGGCATTATCAAATGCATGCAAAATAGCTAAGGACAAGTCTGTTACTATATATACTGACTCCCGTTATGCCCATGGTGTTGTTCATGATTTTGGTATATTGTGGAAGGAAAGAGGATTTTTAACATCTTCCGGGGCACCTGTTAAAAAGCATTTATATATCAATAACTTGCTACAGAGACTTATTGTTACCTTCTCCACTTGCTGTCGTTAAATGTGCAGCCCATCAGTCCAATGACTCCTTTGAAGCTAAGGGCAATAATTTAGCTGACTGGGCTGCTAAACAGGCTGCTCTCTCACAAACTGTTCAGGGACATTTTCTGCAGCCTCTGCAAAAAATGGTTACTTTTGATACCATGGTGTTAAAAGCTTTACAGGATGAAGTACCAGAATCAGAAAGAAAAACATGGCTAACTCAAGGTTATTTTAAATGCTCTGATCTCATTTGGCAACATCCCGATGGCAGATTGGTCTGCCCAATGTCCATGTTAAATTCTCTTATTAAAGCGTATCATTTGCCAGCTCATGTAGGGGTACAAGCGTTAATAAAGCAAATCCAAAAGGATTGGTTTGCCCCAGGACTTTCTGCTTCTGTGCAGCATTTTTTGAGCACGTGCTCCATTTGTTTACAGTATAACATTTCAAAAGGCACTATGGCTCCTGCACAACCACTGCCAAAACCATTGAGACCATTCTGTGCTTTGCAATGGGATTTTATTGAACTCCCACCTTGTACTCATTTCAAATATGTTTTAACTGTTGTTGATGTTTTCTCTGGGTGGTTAGAAGCCTACCCATGTATTAAGAATGATGCTATTTCAGTTGCTAAGAAACTTTGTTAGGAATTGATACCTTGTTTTGGTGTTCCCTGTCAAATATATTCGGACCGTGGAACACATTTTACTGCTCAGTTGATTGATTCATTGTCTAAAATGTTAGACATCACCTTAAAATTTCATTGTCCATATAGACCACAGGCATCAGGTATTATTGAATGCATGAATCAGACACTAAAAACTAGATTGGCTAAAATTACTAAGGAAACGGGCCTCACTTGGGTACTGGCCTTACCTCTAGCCCTACTCTCTATGAGAGCACAAGTACATCCTACTAAGGGACTTTCTCCTTATGAAATCCTCATGGGCTGCCCTATGCACATGCCCATGACACCACCACCACCTTTCTCTGAGTACAATGCATTTGATCATGATATTCTTGTATATTGCACTTCTCTTGTCTCTTTTTTACAGTTTCATCACTGCCAGGTAGCAGCGGCTCAACATATCCCTGATCCTTTCCTGTCTTCCGCACTACCACCAGGAGACTGGGTGTATGTCAAGTCTTTCTCTCGAAAAACAAGGCTTCAACCACGTTGGAAGGGGCCCTTCCTGGTTCTACTGATGACATCATCAGCGGTGCGACTACAAGGCTCGCCCACCTGGATTCACATATCGCATGTCAAAAGGTTGTCCCATCAGAAGATCAACAGCCTTTACCTTTTTCAACTCCAGACTCTCCACCATACCTCTCAACCTGGAAACATCAAAAATCTGGACAAGGCCCATGAAAAATAGGTACAAATCTGTACGCTGATTAATGTAAAATTTGCACACATAATTACATAACCCCGCCCACTCCAATGGAATTGTGGGATGCCCACTTTCAAATGCAAACTGAAGAACAGAACCAAAATATAGCACCAGAGTCCCCCTGCAGCCATTCCAATATCCCATTACCTAGCTATTTCGCCCCATTTACCATAAACACTAATGTGTGCATACTGCTTTACTTCTACAATGATTATTTGGATTTTATGTTTACATTTTACACCACAACAATGCACAAAACACTAAGATATCTGGTAAACAAAGCAATACTGTCTCACAATGAAAATAGGCTTGGCATTAAAACTTCTCTGCTCTTGAAACTCAAATTCATTGAAACAGCACTGAAACCCACACCACATCCAAAGAAAATGCATCTGGCCAGCTCTTGAAACTCAAATTCATTGAAACAGCATTGAAACCTACACCACATCCAAAGAAAATGCATCTGGCCAGTGGTGGATAAAGATTACCTTTGGGCTGTTTTCAAATCATAGGCCCCTTGCACACAAAACTAGAAACATACATGTGTTCTTTGATACACCTTCCTGACTTTATTAAATTATATTCATTGTATAATACAGCACACTTGTTAGACTTAAGTAGAGTGCATTTTAAATGTATTGTTTAAACATTTTTCCAGTAGGCAATGAAAAAAAATGCATGAACCAATAATGACAAAACTGCCCTATTCAGAACATGTCCATCATAAAAGTCTACTTACACACACACACACACACACACACACACACACACACACACACACACACACACACACACACACACGCATATATTTATACATATATTTACTTCGTGCTGTAATCATATTTCTGTATTATTTATTTTACTGTGCTTCATGTAGTTACATTGCAATTTACCTTAAAATATCTTTCCTGTTGTGGTCTGCATCTTTGAACCAGAGCACCTACCCAGTTAACAAATGTATAAATGAAGAAATAAATCAGTATTAGTTTGTTTGGTTGTGATGAAACACTCAGAAACCCTAATCATGAATATAATGTCAGAAGGTATAAAAACCCTGCAATTTACTGAACGTTTAAGTGCTCACATATTGTGTATGCTACATGTAAACAAAGGACTGAGTAGATACACCAGTAGTTTATCTGCCTTTCATGTTACATCTCCTTACGATCTGCTAGGTCTTTGGTTGTAATTGCAGCACAGCAAACACCACAGTCAAAGAAACTTCTGTTTAATTATTGCAGTATGTTCCTAAAAGCATTAACATCCTTTTGTATGCTAGCAGCTTGTTGCATTCATCTATCTGTCTTTCTATGAATAAATATCTTCTGACATTCCCACAAATTTACCCCTCCAGTTCCATAGTGTGTCTTATATTTCAGAAACCTTTCCTCTTTAAAATGTTTTCATGTTTTGTAGATTGAATTATACACCATTCTTCAAAGGTTCCGAGGTTGCTTCTAGATCAGTTAAGCCTTTTGAAGCCTAGCCACTGCAATAAAATTTGTATACTCAGAGTTACTGTATAGAGCAGGTTTGCTTTAGTAGGCACCTATACCAATTAAAATCTGTTATCAATGTTTTAAAGTTTACGGAATACAGTTATATGTTTTTTTCTAAAATGTGTTGTGGTCAGCAAAAATCTAAGGTGTACCACTTTTTTCTTTAAATAGCACTCCTTCATATAGAAATAGTTTCAAATGTCCAAGTACTTTGCTGGCAGACTAACTGAACACTGGACTTCTGAAGCACTATGGAAACACTTTCATTATAAAACAAACAAAAACAACTATACACTGCCAAATGTTTACTGGCCGATCACGTGTAGTCTGTTAGAGTCATCATCTCAAATTCGTCTGTTGACTTCCTGACAAACTCCCTGACTGGCTGTTAGACTAAGACGAGAACAAACTAAGTGATCTTTGTGGCAGAGGTTTAGATCAGAATTTTGTCTTGAGTAGGCTGTCAAACTGTCTATACATCATAGATTTCAGATCATGCCAGAATTTGAGGAGGTACCGAATGACTGACCCTGTCACCTTCCCATTTCACTGTATTTTGTAAACTCAGTTAAAAGACTGTGCTTACTCACGTTTTATCAGAGGAAGTGTTTCACATTGTGCTGTGTTAGGAATTTAATGCTAGCTGACAGAGCATTTCTTATAAACTGAAAAAGTAGTCAGAAAACAAACCGTGAAAGAGCACACACACACAAAGTAGTACCTTTAGACATCAAATCTATGGCCGTGCAGCTCGCAGCAGTTGTTTCTCCTTGCAGAAATAAAGTCCCATTTTCACAGCAGATGTTCCTTTCCATTCTGCGCAGTTAGATGATCCATTCAAGCAATAGACGGTACTCCGTTCTCCGTGCAGATAGATCCAATCATTCAAAATAGCCGAAAATTGGAAATGTGTTAACGTGAGCCCTTGAGCTCAATTCCGACAGGCTGACGGAGCTGGTGTCATCGCGTACGTGATGACGTCAGCTCAAAAGCGCGAAAAAGAAATTTTCAAAACAAAAAGTTGGAAAAAATCGGAAATGAAGGGATGCCACTCGGGAATAGTGGCACCCCATCATTTGAACCCCAGAACTCGGTAAAAACCGAGTAATTCGGGACGGTTGGGAGGTATGCTCTCCACCTATTGCTACTCGTACTCGAAGCCATACTGTACCAGCACCAGATGATGCCTAACATCTACCTGTTTGGAAAACCCCAAACTCCTGATACTATGCAAACTCAACCACCATTTCCACAAAAGTTCTGGACAGCTATTTTGGTGGTTATTCTTGTTGTACTGTTATTTTTAATGTGGCCATTTTTATTTCCTACTCCAACAGCACACTCTGCCAAACGAGCTATTTGGCATCCACCTTTCAACACCTACCAGGCCATTAAACATGTCTATGCTTCCACCTTCAATGTTTCTGATTGCTGGATCTGTGCAGCTCTTCCCACTTCACATGATGGCCTGCCAATGACAGCTAGTCCTTTACCTACTGACAGCTATTCAACCATCCTCTTTAATACTTCTGGGGGATTGTGTAAACAAATACATTCAAATCGAACTGTAGCTCTGACTTTAGCATACTGATAGCAAGGCATTTTATGCCTAAAGCAAAAGGGAATAAAGAAAGTCGGTTCAAGTAATTGCACTATAACAATTCAGAGAGTATGTGCCGTTACTAACTACATAGCTTTACAGTCAATTAACCTTATGGCACGGGACAGGTCTATGTCCTATTCAGTGTGGTGGGCCTCTGTATCTGCACCATTCAAAAATTATTCAGATTGGCAGACGTGTAATGTGACTGGAACGATGTTAGGGCCAAAGGAGGTATGAATCTTTGAAAATAGCCCTACAATTACAAATTACTCACAACTCTCACGTCTTAAGTTAGAGTTAGATGATATATTCTCTCAAGTAGTGTTCAATAATAATGTTACCACTAACATTTCCACTATGCTCTTGGAAGAAGGGTTGTATTTTATTTGTGGTAGAAAGACATATAAGTGGTTACCAGGGAATTGGTCTGGTAGCTGCTTCTTAGGTTATTTAGTCCCAGCTATCCGACTTGTATCTGCCTTACCTCAAGGAAAAATTCGGAACATTCGAGAGGTCAAGAAGTCTACCAATCCGGTAGGTCAAGTTGATGCTTCATGAATCTATCATCATGATTTAACTCATGCTGGCACTAAAGGACTATCCCATATGGAATTGGGTGATGACGTCATATCATGGGCTGGTATAATTCCAGCATACGGAGCAGTGAAATCAATTTGGGAACTGAGAAAGCTATCCAAATTGCTTGAAGTATTAAGCAATGCTACATTTTCTGCCTTGGAACTAGTGACTGATGAACTGACTGCTATGAGCTGTAGTGCTCCAAAATCATATGGCTCTCGACTTCACTCTAGCGGCAAAAGGAGGAACTTGCACTTTAATCCAGGAGGAATGCTGTACATTTATTCCTGACAATCAGCACGATATTGAAAGCCATCTTGAACTGATTCAAAAGAGTTTCTGAACTCTCTGAGGCCAAAGAGGCCGATAGTTCAACATGAGCATGGTTAACTAACCTGTTCTCAGGTTGGGGAGGTGGACTGTTGAAGTTGATTTTATTAATTGCAGTATTAGCAATTGTTGCTTTTCTTGTCATATTTTTAATCAAAGCACTGATCTTGAAATTGATGTCTTCAAAAACTGTGAAAAAGGTGCCTAAGGTTTATATGCCTGCAACCATGAATGTAGACAATGACATGACAATGTTTGCCAATGATAAAAAGACCAGTAACATGGTAATGTTAGATTTGGGACAAGTGTATGATAGGTTAAGTGGTGATGCTTACACAGCATCAAATGGGGGATTGTAGAATATGAACAGCCAAAGCATGTGTTTGAAGGAATTGAGTAAGTGACAGTCTGCATGTATTAAGATGTACTGCGTACTATGAACTTGTGAATGTACTGTGAGTAGTGGAAAATTACTGAAAAACAAGAGTCTGCTTGAAAGCAGGAAATGTGCCTTATATAGAAGTATATCCAATTTTCTTTCTCTGCCCAAAGATATAATGATGTGAACTGCTTTATGCTTATGGGTAAATAATTGATTGGTTAATTGTTTAGTATAATGATCTAATTGGTTCATTTTATATTTTTATACCATCAGCAATATTCATAGTATATAAGCTAGTGCATTCCTTTGTTCTGGGAGTCTCCCTGGTGCTTTTCCATGAGGCTCCCACACGTGTGTACTGTAGTTAATAAATACCACTGAAAGAGAGAATGAACTGTATTTGTCTTCATACTCAAGGTAATGTGTAACTTAGCCTCTATCAAGAACATTTCGAACATCTTGAAAATTATTTTGAACACTTTGAATGCTATGTGACGTGTGGCGACTAAAAATCATTTGAAATGAATTTAAGTAACTTCAAATAACTGCTGACCTGTTTGCAAGTTCACTCCTGGATATTGCTGCACTGGGTCTATATTATAATCTCAAAGTTTTACAACTTTGAATACCATATGGTCAAAGTTGTAAAACTTCAAACATTAATAAAAAAAAAAAATTAAAAACAAAAAAGTACCCTGAAGGGTTAAAGCAGAGGGGCAAGCTTCCCGGCACCTCCCACACTCCCCGCTCTTTAAATATACCAACTCCAAGATCACACTACAGTGCAGTAAGGGGAAATATTCCCTTTGCCGCATTACAGTGCTGTCTTGGAGTCAGTATATTTAAAGAGCAGGGGGCTCAGGGGGGCTTGCCTTTGTTGTTTTACATTTTTTTTTTTAAGACCTTCGAAGTTTTACAGCTTTGACCATATGGTGTCGACCATATGGTATTCGAAGTTGTAAAACTTCGAGATTATAATATAGACCTGCTGCATTTCTAACTGCATGCCTCATGGTTTACGAGCAAGTTAGGATCCCATTCTGACACCATGTTGCATGTCTCGTGTATTCATTTATTATACATACACACATCAGGAAGAGCTGTAACCTGTACATATACTTCCTACTTCATATGATTACTGGATGACTTGTTACTTCTAACACACACACGTGAGCGTGCGCGCACACACACACACACACACACACACACACACACACACACACACACACACACACAAGTGCATTTCCATTCAAGCTTACATTCATACTGGCTGACTACACAAAATGGCACTGGTCTTGCATGTGCGTATTCTCTTATATGCACATGCTGTCTAGCTACGGTGGCTGACTAGGTTCAATATACACACTGATCTACAAAAAGTGATCATTGGACTGCTTGCAGGTACAAATCCAGAATGGTGAGTGACATAGATACACAAGATCCAGTGTTTTCCATTTTTTTGTACAAACTCTTATTTCTGCCAACAGTAATACAAGTAATTTCCAGTGTTCTTAATTATTGCTGAGAGCTTTGGCTGTCAGTTCATTACATACCTTTCAACTGTTTTTGATTTTGCCTCATATGTTTTGCCATGTCCCTCATAAAAAGTTTCTTTTATGATAAACCGCTGATGAGTACAGTCAGGTAATAACACCAAACATTGAGTTCCATACTTCTTATTGTTCAGAAATTCATGGTTTTGTGAAACCTAATCTGCCAATGTTTTATGTGAATTGAGCAATATTTAAAAAACTGTCTCTGATTTGGGCCTTTCTCCACTCTTTATTTTCATCTTTGTCTGTGTTTCTTGAGCAAAGACATTGAGGGATATGGTTCAGTATCCAGTACATTGTTGCAGCTACATATTATCAAACTCTTTTACAAAAGTAATACTTGATTTACAATAGGCATGTTGTTTGGCTTGTCCAATAATAATGAGGTTTTGCTGTATACTTAAGCTGAAACAGCATTACCAATTGTTGGGACTGCAGTACACAGCCCGAAAGATTAATCCAGAAAAGATGGTTTCATCTTGAGAGCTTTGTCATTTTTTTCTGTAAAAGGGGGACTTTAATGAATGTCAGAAGAATAATGGCCCTCTCATTAAAATGAAAATTCAATATTCAACTGCTCCTGTCTTCAGAAAGGGTCAGAATGTGTCAAAGTACGCTACTTATGTAACATTATGGCAGCTGCTTGAAAGCACTGACACTGTCCAGTGTGCTTCATTAGTGTCCAGATGTTGTTGTCACAAAATCCTAGGAAGGTGACTGTGTGGGGATGACTTCAGCAAAGCAACAAGCAGTGAGCATCCTTCATCTCTTCAGTGTGTGTGTGTGTGTGTGTGTGTGTGTGTGTGTGTGTGTGTGTGTGTGTGTGTGTGTGTGTGTGTGTGTGTGTGTGTGTGTGTGTGTGTGTGTGTGTTTGTGTTTCCACATCTTGAAATGGGTTGGTGTTCTGTCTTACTTGTGTCCACTGAGTAGCATGATAGTGTTTGTCTGTATAATTCTTGTACAGTCTATATGATCCACTCTTACACAGTGTACCTATCTGTCTGAGTTTCTGCAGCCATCTTACTGAATTTAACAATATTATTTATGTTGGATGTCTGATCTTCCTTTAGTGTCCGTTCATGCTGCACTATAGCTTTTCCTGGAGGAACACCATGAAAATTCTTGACTGATACAGGGAGTATTCTAGTATGGTACTGAACTGAGAAGCCATGGAGTTGCACTCTCTCACTGAGCCAATACAATATGCTTGTTACAAGGTGCTAATTTATATAATAAAAAGGAGTCCATCAGCCAGAAACTGACTATAAAAGGGGGATTTTCATTCATCTTTACCAATCCAGTACATGGCAGAATCTGATCTCACTGGATTGAAAAAGTGACGTACTGAGGTAATGCAATGGAGATAATATACATACATACTGTACAATGAAATAATACAAACAAGTGACTTGTTTTGGGAATATACAAGAAACAATGACAAAAAAATGGAAGTTGCAGTCATTATCCATTCCAGTCATTCAGCTGACAATTCAGCTCTGCAGAAATTGGAGACCAGACAATCCATGAGAATGACTGAATTGGAAGTTGTGTAGGGTTGGGGAGAAATTATTAGTGATTGAAAATAGGGATAGAAGAGAAAACCTCCATTTTATTAATGTTTCTAATGGTGTAGACAGCCGAGACTCTTAGTTTTATTAACCAGCAGCTGAGTCTATGGACTGACATACCAAGGAGAAAATATTACTAGACAGAACACTCAGAATGTTTATACCTGCCAGGTTAGCTCAAAGATTTCCCAGCTCCATTGTGATAAAGGTTCAAAACTTCCAGCTAAAAGAACAACTATTAAATTTGGAGTAGACAAAAAGAAATATTTAACGATCTTTGAAAAATACCTTTGTGATCACAGTTATTATGCATGGACTAAGATGACAAGGAGTAAATTTGCCCAGCATTTAAGACTTTGCAGAAGTCTATGCCTATGATTTCAACTACTTTATACTGCAATATTATTTTTTACATCAGGCATCATATCAGCTGTCCAGAGATCCACTGAGCAGGCTAGAAATATTCAAGATGGCAGGCAGTCCTGCAGGAGACGGCCAGTGAAATCATTCCCTCTTTTTAAAAAGAATATGAAGGATACACAGAGGAACATGGAATCTTAGATATAATCTCCAAAAAAATTCCCTTAGTTTTGTACCAGGGAATTTTCAAGTGATTGGTCTTAGACAATAATCATATTACTTTGGAGTCTTACATCAACAGCATTATCGTTTCCCTGCCCTTTATATTTTTATTAACATCAAGCACTTTCCTGGCCCGTGCTTTATTAGTAATTAAAGTTATTACTACTTTATTTCTATATTATCAGGATCATGTTATGACCATCCCTTCACTAATGGCCACCATTCTGACTAAAAGTAATTAGACAACAACAGTAGGCATGCATTAAAATACTGAAAGGTGATGTGACATAAAGCTTGTTTTGGACTGGTTGAATAAGTCATCTCTTTTCATGACTGACTAGCATTATTTTCAGCATACATATTGTAGGCAGTTGCACGAAGACAGACTGTCCCAGTGATTTTCATAGAAAGCTGGTGTTTCTTGCATTTCAAAGGGATCTATCTTTATAATCTTTTTATTTATATTATAAACTTAAATATGCCTTTTATACATAAGAAATATGGTTCATGACCTGTGTAGAAAAGCCAATTGAAATGGCTTCACTTTAAAAGTTATCTGTGGATTTTTTTCTTTTTTTTACTTCTAACGTGACATTTTAGTAGGATATGGTTGTTATCAGGGAAATGCTTGTTGGGGAGAGGGATAGACAGTTATTATACCTTTAATTTTGCAGTACTAAATAGATGCCAATCAAAAGCTTTAACTTGCAGTCTTCAAGAAGAATATAACATTTCAATTTTACTTTTATTCGGTATGTACATAGGTCTTGTTACCTGCATTATTTTAATCAAAAGTTTTTATGTATATAATTTGAACAAATAAGTTCATAGCCTTCATAAGGTTTAAAAAAAAACTCTATGCAGTCACGTTTTTAAATTCTGAAAAATAAATAATAACAAATTAGACAGGATGAAATAGTTTAAAGAAGTGAAAACTATCACAACTAGGAAAAAATGTATTGGTGTCTTATGGCAATGACATTGATGACACAGAATGCAAATGGCTTTACAGATCAGTTAAAAATGTCTAAATTACTAGCCTACACTAAACAATTTAACATACATATTGTTATGTTCCACGAAACCCACTTAAAAATCTAAACATAAGAAGCTAACAAAGATGGGATTTTCCAAACGACTACTATGCTGACTGTGTAGGATCCCGATGCAGAAGATAATAACCAAAATTGCAAAGGAATCGTCGATAGCCATTGAGGAACCATTAATTCATGACCAGTGTAGGTTTGATACTGGTTAGAGAACAGAATCACCTTAGTCAATATCTATGTACCTCCCAGGATAAAAAAAGTGTGAGAGTAAGAATACTGTAAGTGAAATTACAGGGTTTAATTAACGAATGTTGCTGGCTGCAGGAGATTGAAATCTAGTAACAAACAGGAGGCATGGAAGCAGAGGCACTAGCAGAATGACAGGAAAATTGAGGGAAATGTATGGTCTTGCTGATATAGCAGAAAGAGAGGACCCATTGGTAGACATCTCCTTTTTAGGGATGTATGACACTTGGCTTAGATTAGATACAATTTATATAATCTAGGAACATGAATATTTAGTCAGGGTTGTTCAGACACATCCAAGAACACTATCACGTCATTCAGCACTAAATTTGCAGTTCAAGTCCTCTCCAGTCAACACACATACTCAGACAATGGTGACTCCCATCACACTGGCTAAAGCATAATATGAAGGAGAGATAAGGCATTGACTGAATACTCAGATAGTCTACAGAACCATGATAAGGACCTAGGGGAAAGCACTGGATGAAATTACAGCTGCTCTAAACAAAAGGAAATAAAGAGAAATAAAAAGGATTAGCTACTGAGTATTACAGAAATGCAGTTTATACGCAAAGACTTAAAAGGTGCAGAAACTGAAGATTTAACAGATCAGGAAAGTAAACTAGATTATTTTCTCTGGGAAGCAACAGAAGAAAGCTGGTGCTGAGTAAACATTTTTTTAGTTACCTCTAAGCCTTTCAGACAATTAGCTCAGAAACAGAAGTACCAGGAGGTAGAGATAGGCACAACAAAATTAAATGACTCTAAGACTGGTAGTCCAAGTTGTGCTCCAGAGTTATTGCTTCATATTTCCACAGATTTCTTTAAGGACTTACATACAACACAAAAGAAGGAGGGAACTCAGTCTAGAGTACAGGACAGGATTTTATAGCAGTTGTAAATATTGAATTATAGAAGGAAAGCAAATGAAAGTCATACAAATATTGTGTAGGTTATTTAACAGAATACTTAAAAAAGAAAAAAAAACTGTGGTTTTGGTAATATTAAAATATGGTAAAGACACACTCAACCAGGATGATATCACTTTAGCTCTGTGCTAAACCACAACTACAAAATCTTTGCTTCCATTCTTCCAAAGAGGTTGGCTAAATTTATACTAAAAGTAATTAATTCAGATGATGTGGGTTAAACTGTGATAGACAGATCTTTGACAGCATAATAAAAACCCATATGATACACGAAGAACAAAATATTTGGGGCAGATTCCTACCAATAACCAGTCTTGATGAAGAAAAAGCTTCTGATTGAGTCCAGTGGGATTACCAAGGGATTATACTGGAAAGAATGGAATTCCCAAGGGATTTTATCTCATTGTTGTTGTTGTTGTTGTGTCTTTCGGCTTTTCCCGGTTAGGGGTTGCCACAGCAGAACTCCGGTCCGCTAATGATTGGCAGTAGATTTTTACATGCCGAGTTGCCGGCCCTGATGCACAACCTTCAACGAAGGTACGCCCATTCACACATGTCTCCACACAGAAGACGTTCTAGCTAAGAATCGAACAGGACAACGTCTTACTGTGAGGCGACAACGCTACTCATTATTACAAGAAATATACAAGGATTCCACAGTGATAATTAAAATAAATTGTACTTTATCATAAGACTTTACAACAGAAAGAGGCACTAGGTATGGATGACCACTTTCCACTTTACTATTTGTAATTTATCAAGAACCATTTGCTCTAAACAGTAAGGCAAGGAGCATTCACAGTGGGGATTGATTTCATAACCCAGAAAATACAGTTTATTTGTAGATAATCTGATTACTTATTGGACTAACACAAGTCAGCAAGTTCTTACATTCTTTTTTATGTTGAGAAAGTTTACAGAATTATTGGGTTACAAATTAAATGAAGGTAAGACAAAAACTATAAGTGTAAATTTCTCTACAACATTTGCATAAGTGAAAAATTTCCCATATTTGTGGTGTCAATATAAAATTCAACACTTAGGGGTTTGGGTTATAAAAAAAAGTTTTTGACTCCCAAAATACATATGGGAACAGATGAAAAATAAAATATTTACTCTCTTCTGGAAATGGGGGAGGGTGATCTATTTGGATCTGGACCAGAAAATTCAGGCTATCAAGATGTTTATAGTCCATCTAGTATTACATGTAAATCAAAAATTATTTTATGAATCACTACAAAGAGAAGTTTAGATAGGAGGGGAAAGGTTTGAGAGTAAATAAGCAGAAACTGACTTTGCCCGAGGAAAGGGGTGGCTACCATTGCCACATTTGTAAAAGTATCACAATGTAAGTCAATTAAGATTGTTCTATTTTATTTAAAACAGTAGGCTTAATCCCAGTTGGAAGGATATGATGTTTGCACATGGTGGCCATAATGCAGTTGTCTAAATGTTTACTTGCAGGGGTTGAACCTAGATAACACTAAACAATATGTTTTGATGTCTGCAATGGTACTAAGTTAAATAATATTACACTGTTGTGCTTTGTTGCTTTGGTACTGTTGCTTAGAAATGGCAACATCTAATATAATACTGCAATGCTGCCAGTTATGGATAGTATATAAAATGTAAATTAACTTATTATCTCAGCTACTGATTGCACGTTTTGATCATTGCTGCTGTTATACTTTTGCTTGTTACTGATTACTCTAGTATTATAGCATTTAAAACTACTGCTCTGGAGTACAGCACTAGAGCCAGTTACTGATACTAGGTATATAAAATGTAAATGAACTTATTATCTCAGCTACTGATGCTTGTTACTGATTACTCTAGTATTATAGCATTTAAAACTACTGCTCTGGAGTACAGCACTAGAGCCAGTTACTGATACTAGGTATATAAAATGTAAATGAACTTATTATCTCAGCTACTGATTGCTATTATAGCATTTAAAGAGCCAGTTACTGATACTAGGTATATAAAATGTAAATGAACTTATTATCTCAGCTACTGATTGCACGTTTTAATCATTGCTGCTGTTATACTTTTGCTTGTTACTGATTACTCTAGTATTATAGCATTTAAAACTACTGCTCTGGAGTACAGCACTAGAGCCAGTTACTGATACTAGGTATATAAAATGTAAATGGACTTATTATCTCAGCTACTGATTGCACGTTTTGATCATTGCTGCTGTTATACTTTTGCTTGTTACTGATTACTCTAGTATTATAGCATTTAAAACTACTGCTCTGGAGTACAGCACTAGAGCCAGTTACTGATACTAGGTATATAAAATGTAAATGAACTTATTATCTCAGCTACTGATTGCACATTTTGATCATTGCTGCTGTTATACTTTTGCTTGTTACTGATTACTCTAGTATTATAGCATTTAAAACTACTGCTCTGGAGTACAGCACTAGAGCCAGTTACTGATACTAGGTATATAAAATGTAAATGAACTTATTATCTCAGCTACTGATTGCACGTTTTGATCATTGCTGCTGTTATACTTTTGCTTGTTACTGATTACTCTAGTATTATAGCATTTAAAACTACTGCTCTGGAGTACAGCACTAGAGCCAGTTACTGATACTAGGTATATAAAATGTAAATGAACTTATTATCTCAGCTACTGATTGCACGTTTTGATCATTGCTGCTGTTATACTTTTGCTTGTTACTGATTACTCTAGTATTATAGCATTTAAAACTACTGCTCTAGTTACTGATACTAGGTATATAAAATGTAAATGAACTTATTATCTCAGCTACTGATTGCATCATTGCTGCTGTTATACTTTGCTTGTTACTGATTACTCTAGTATTATAGCTTTTAAAACTACTGCTCTGGAGTACAGCACTAGAGCCAGTTACTGATACTAGGTATATAAAATGTAAATGAACTTATTATCTCAGCTACTGATTGCACGTTTTGATCATTGCTGCGGTTATACTTTTGCTTGTTACTGATTACTCTAGTATTATAGCATTTAAAACTACTGCTCTGGAGTACAGCACTAGAGCCAGTTACTGATACTAGGTATATAAAATGTAAATGAACTTATTATCTCAGCTACTGATTGCACATTTTGATCATTGCTGCTGTTATACTTTTGCTTGTTACTGATTACTCTAGTATTATAGCATTTAAAACTACTGCTCTGGAGTACAGCACTAGAGCCAGTTACTGATACTAGGTATATAAAATGTAAATGAACTTATTATCTCAGCTACTGATTGCACGTTTTGATCATTGCTGCTGTTATACTTTTGCTTGTTACTGATTACTCTATTATTATAGCATTTAAAACTACTGCTCTGGAGTACAGCACTAGAGAGTACAGACTTACGTATGTTGAATATGTTTATTAACTGCAAACTAAAAGACTGAAAAACTAAACAACTTAACCAAAAGTTAAACTAAAAATGAAGTAGACCCATGTATTTTTATTTTTAAGCACTTTTGTCCACCAATATGCAATGGACTTCATCAGAAAAACATTACACATTTTATAAAACATTTGAATAGATATGAAACATCATACAACTATATCATCCAATAATATTGCAGTTCCCCTTAAAATCATATACCTACAGCAATGGACAGTGATGAATAGGAATAAAATAAAATGAATAAAATTAAATAGAACTGAATAAATATGATAGTAACCGTCACTAGAAATAATCATAACATTGCTACTAGTAATTACATGTTTTATTTCTGATAGGCTTTTATTTATTATTTTTCTTTAATTTTACATTTGTTTACCGGGAAAGTCCAACTGGATACAGGTCCATTTTCAGTGTAGGCCCAGGGAGAAAATCTCCATTTACAGACATATCAGAGATTGCAAGCACACAAGTGAGTACATAAAGATCAAGTTACAATAATTACAGGTACAACAAACATTTACCCTGGGATTCATGAAGCTCGGCGCAAGGCCGGTGTTAGGCTTGCACCGACCGTGTGGCGTGAAGATGGCGCAGTAGCGCCAAATGCATATTAATGAAGGCACGCTGCCGCTACAGCTACGTGCATAGGAAAGGAGCGCGAGTGCATAGGGCATGTGCCGTGCGGATGGCGTGGAAATGTCAGCTGTCGACGTGCAACCTAAAATGCTTGCATATAACAATTTGCAAGCAATAGTAATCACATCTGTCAGTGTCCGTGGATACTGAAACGTATGCAAAGCATGCAAGACAGTTCCTGCGAACACAAAATGAAGAAGCAAACACAAATGCACGGTAAGGAATAATGGGTCCCTATCCCGTGAACAAATGACATTGAAAACCATGTGCCCGTAGTCCAATGCAGTGTAGATAGTTATACCAAGTGGAAGTGAAACGCGTCATATGTTAGCGCGCAGCCAATAGGTACGTCCAGCCCAATGGTCAGGGTCACCAGCTGACCCATATTGTAAGGGAGGGTACACAGCTGGGCAGATGTGACCATAACAAAAAACACGATAAATGTACATATCTAGCGAATGTATGACCGAATTATATCCCACAACACATGTAATAGTCACATACAATAGGTATGTCCATATTTCACATACCAAATGTGACAGGAAATAGAATAAGCATGTAAACAAAACAGAAGGAGCATATAAACTGCTACAACAATAAGGCAACATGTAGGCTGAAAGGAACAGTATTATCCGTACCGTTGACTGTGGGTACGTGTTGTCCAGTACATTCGGATATGTGTCTGGAATATATCCCATCCTGGACATAGGAAAAGGTGGCATCCTACCAATGATTAGAACAGTCTGCCAAAATCCACACATCAGTGGTCCAAGCCGAACTTGTCAGGATGTGTCACAGTTGAACGGGTATTACCAGGGTATACCAACCATGTCATGAAAGTTAAGTATGGGCATGTACCTATGTGCGTGATGTATAGCATGTGGAAAGTCAAACATGGCAGGGTAGTCCACACAACCATACAGGTACCTGACATATGTAGGGTATGCAGTGTATTACCTTGACCGTGTCATGGGCCATCAACCAAAGCAGTGATGGATGGAGTGTCGGGAATATGTGTGTGGAGGGGATGGGTAATGGTATAATCCTCCAAGGCGACACTGTGTCGTATGCAGAATAGGTGAACCGGAGGAGTATGAGGGCGCACCGGGTGAAGCAGAAAGAAACACAAAAACATGTATACACATCTGCAATACAACCAGACAGGCCATATGTAGAACACAATCCCACAAACATATGAATATTAAAATGTGCGATACAAATGTATAGACATGTCACCGGTACATACCCACAGATTGGTCCTGATGGAACTGGCCATATTAAATGCAACACACCTGGATGCATAATGGACTACCCAGCATCCCCTCCACAGCACACAACCTGCTCCCATACCTGAACGTCCACCAAATACAGCCATACTTGGCCTACTGGTTTGGTGCAGCCACATCTACACATAGTGACTACGACACATATGTAGTAGGTAGTGTCACCCTAGGCAGTTTCAGGATTGCAAACTATGTATCCTTTGCATGTAAAACCCCCAGCACATTTTCATAACGCCAGAAGAATGTTCGGTATTTGTCTTGTTTTGGTCTTGTTCAATTTTTGGGATATCCCTCATGGGATAAGTAACCTGTGTAAACATTAGAATGGGTATGAAGACACAAAGTCCAGTCCTGTAGATATCTGTACACAAGTTGGAATGTGCAGTAGTGGTGCACGAGACTGTCCAGCCCTAGATGGTCATGCAGAACCTACTACCCAAGATCAAACACCTGCCCGTGGCGCACGTGTCCCGACATGAATAAGCGAGAGAATATATTGCACACATTCGCATAGTGGCACATGGTATAAGGGTGATGAAGGCACTGACGTAAATAGGATACCCCCAATCCACTGTGTGAGGGAGAATTAATGTGTGTGTATGTGTGACCTGACCAACAATGATACAATGCCAAATGTCCTGTGATTGTAGGAAATAACTATGTACCACACTGCATGTAACAGTTGCCTAAAGCAGTCACGTCAGGATAGAATAAACGTAATTTGTAGTAGAAACAGGCAAACAACAAAAGTGCCAAAGGTATAAGGCTCACAGCTAGGAAACAAATGAATGTTCTAAACCTGCACTGACCGTGGCTATGTGTTGGCCCAAACAATCTGGTGTCCGCAGTAGGGTTACCATCTATCCCACTTTGCGAGGGACAGTCCCTCTTTGGACAGTTGTGTCCTGACAAAATACATTACAAATGGCAAATGTCCTGGGATTGTAGGACATAATTATGTCCCATATGTTATGTAATAGTTGCAGAAAATAATTATTTCAGTATCTAAAATACCTAAATGTTACAAGAAACAGAATAAGCAACTAAACCACTACAACAATAGGTTTTTATGTAGGGAAATAAGTAAAATTCCATCCTTTGTACTGACCGTGGGTATGTGTCGGCTTGTAAAATCTGATGTGTGTTCCAAAAATGTCCCATCTTGGCCATTTGAAAAGGTGGCAACCCTAGTCCCCAGAATGCATCCCAACCTGTACATATGACAATGTCAACGCTACCAATGGTCAGAGCATTCGCACAATAACTGGCCAGCCTCTTAACCACTCACAAAGCCAGTGACCTTTGGGGGAAAGGTGTTGAATGAGAATGACTACTTACAACAATGAAGAGTAATAGACGCATTTAACTGCAGAAAATTAGTAGTATTACGAATCTGTCAACACGTTCCAAGTTAATAGTACTAATATGGTAGAAGTGTCAGTGATTGTCTCTGAGATGTCATAGCCTTGTCCCTGTCACTGTAGAAACAAGTCCCCGAGTATCAGAGAGGTCCGTACACATAAGTACACCAACCAACTGTCACATCTGTTGACAGGACTATTGCATACCTGTAGTGAATTTATAACAGATGTCCAGAATAATATTCATTGTATCTATAAATGAATGAAATAGTCAAATGGGAAGGGAAACATGTGGAAACCACCCCCCAACCTGCACTATGTAGTGGAACCACTCCCCACCCTAAATTATGTAGCGCCGACTGAATAATGTGGTCAGAGGTGCCCAAACACCTGCGTCTGTAAACACAGGTAAAATGTTAAAATCTGGACTAACTCTGTCCATGTGCTAAATCTGATCTTTGAACAGTGCCAGGGCAGTTTTAGTCACCAGTCAGCCGAGCCTAAACCCAGACCAGCACATGAACACCCTGACAGTCAAACACGCATATGTGCGAGGACTATAAGTGTAAGAGTTCTGAATATCCTTGGAGTGAGTAGACTTGCAGCATGGGTCCAGAGCAGTAGGAAACAGGGAATGCCCTAATTATAGTACTGTGGTTTTCCCAGCAGGAGAATGGATGTCTGCTGTGTAAGGAAAGAGGTGAGGCATATGTCAGAGTAGCTATGAACCATGGGTATACATATAAATGAGCCAGAACACCAGTAGTGTAGTGGTTACAGCATCCGCCCAACATGAAGGCATTCCCAGTTCAAATACGACTATAGCACATATTAATTGTGTAATGAATGCCTCTGTGCTGTAAAGCCAACATTTATACATGTAAAGGTGACCGCGTTCGCATGGGTCCGTTAACCGGATTCCATCAAAGTGGTACTTTCATAAGAAATAAGGCACATGTAATCCCAAAGAAGTGCCTGTAAACATATGTAACTCAGAATAAGTAGATGCAAGTGTGCCTGCGTGGGTGTACGCAGCTATTAACATAGCAAATGTATGTTGTCTTGTACAGCTGTAACTTTTATATATATATAGATAGATAGATAGATGTGTGTATAGATAAATATCCACAGACATAATAGAAATATGCAATTATATAGCTACATATTTATCTATATATACTCATATATATATATATATACATATATATATATATATATATATATATATATATATATATACATACACATATATATAGATATGTAAGGAACGCCGAAAGCAAACATAAGGGTTGTGAAGGGAATCCAGAGCAAGTAAGGAATTATGAAGTGCTCGCAGCGTATGTCACATAAAGCTGCACAAGTGTGAGTAGAGCACCACTCTTCACACCAGAGGCAGGGCTATACCAGTGGCCATAACATTATTAAAGTGCTACGTCAACATTGTAAACAGACGGAATGTAGTACATGTTGCGACCACCTACACTTGTAACCTGCAAATCATTCGTAATCCATAACACCAGGAAAGGCACGTATGTGCAAATATGAATGGATGGTGAGCCTGTGAATACACGAGGTGGTACAAAATGTGTGTAGGGCCCCAACGCTCATGAGAGGGCAATGTGTAAAGGTGTGTCATGGCTGTGATATCAGATGTATAATGGCTGTTATGCGTGGAAACTCAACACGGGTGTGCAGGAGAAACTATGGATATGCGATTATGGACACAGGAGTGCTAGAGTATGTTGCGCTGGGTGCAATGGAGCGGCCCATGGAGGTCAGCTAGTACGTAGGTGTGATTCCCAGATAGAGCGTCGTTTGCGTGGAGACATGCATGATTGGGCGTATCGTTGTTGGACGTTGTGCGTCAGGGCTGGCAGCCCGGCACGTAAAACCTATATGCCACCCATGAGCGGAACGGAGTTCTGCTGTGACAACCCCAAAACGGGAAAAGCAGAAAGACACAACTACATGAAGACAACAATATGTTGACGTAGAGTCACAGTAACACAAACACACATCCTATCAACAGTAATAATATGAATGTGCACAGAAACAAACACAGTAGCAGGAATAATAGGCTACGCATACGACTAATAGGTCGAATGACACTGTATCACATCCCAGTTAGCAGCGGCACCCCAGACATGAAAAACGTGTGACATCTGTCTGCTGTATAATGTGCAATATACTGAGCACAAGTTCACCGGAGTGAAGTGTCGGTGTCAGAATGACTAAGGCAATAGTATGCTGTTGAAGAAGAGATAAAACCCAATATGCATGTGTAAGTGTCCATGTCCGGGAAATGTATAGGTTAACAGACACACAGATGTATATATAGATAAAAACGTATATATACATATATCTATATTAATTTACATACACATATATATTCATACGGATATATATATATATATATATATATATATATATATATATATATATATATATATATATATATATACACACACACACACACACACACAAGGATATACTACAGATATATATAGATAGATATATATATACACAAACAACAGGTAGTGATATATACACATACACACAAAACAAAATATATATGTCAGTGTAGATATACACATGTACATAAATAGGTTACTTCACAGCAATTAGGGGTAACATATTTACAGCCCGGGCATATGTGACTGGGAGGTCCAATAAATAAATGTACCCCCCACATCGCCCAGCTAGGCTGGACCGACATACAGACAGGCAATACAGATCAATACACTGCCACTGTCCAAAACACCGGTAGGAAAGTACCAGTGGGAGAATTCTGCAAGGTCTACACTTTAAACATGGATAACGGTGTCCCCTGCGGGACCCCAAAAATTCAGGGCACGTGTGAATCTGCTGACATTAATACGAGCAGGATGTAGGTGTACATGGAACAGTAGGTTGTGCAAGTGTGATAATACATGGGTTGACAAAATGTACGACATGTATCCCGAGACGGGGAGAGTGGGCAGTGTGTAGGGGTGTGCTCATACTCCAGCTGCGCTCGCAGTAAGTATTTGTCATGACTGCTGTAGAGGGGTGCCAGGTAGGTGGACCATGGGTATGCATTGAACAAAATCTATCGTTCCACAAGTAAATGCTGTCACTCCGTGAAAAGTAGATTAAATAAATGGGTATGCATTAATGGACTTAAGTGTGCAGGTGCTGGTTGGCAGAGATGTAGTAGGCCCGCCCAGTGGAAGTCATTAATATTCCTATGTGGCATAGCATACGCCTACACCTCCCAAACCTGAAGAGCACATCTACCTGGTAGTCTGTAAACCATCGGGGGAATACATAGAGACCAAATCAGTGCCGTGTACCCGATTAGCATGGACGTCCATAGTTATGTATCAGAATGTAACAAAGTCCAACTAAACACTTCCAGAACTAGTGATATTAGGTGAACAGGTGGCGGAATACAGGTAATGACAGATGACAACATGTATGAGTCATAAACAGCATGTACCTCAACAAACGTGAATGAATACATATGCTCTGTGACTGTGAATGTGTCTGGTTAATAGAACCAATCGTCTAAATGTGTCCCACAGGGTGTTATGCATTGTTCCTGATACAGTGTTCATTCACTCCCATTGGTATGTGAGTTCTGCTACTGACGGAAAGTGCATAATTTGCTGACCACCTTAGGCAGATGATAGCATAATAGAAGAGGTTCAACACCCGTACGCCTGCGAGGGACACACCCGTCTGGGCAGTTGTGCCCTGCAAAATGACAGTTATGGCACATGGCCTGTGAGTTCGGGAATGGAGGCTGTATAGTGTGTGTAGTGGTGTCAGACATCAATTTGTTGTATCAGTAACAGATACATGTAATAGGAAATGGCACTATCAATTATAATGCTACATGAATAACGTTAACGTATGCAAACTGTGGAAGTCATCCATTTATTACTGGCTGTGGGTATGTGTTGCCTTGACACATGTGATAGCTCTACATATAGGGTCTATACGGCCGCCACCATTCTGAATGACGAAAGTGGAACCTGCTCCATAGAAATGTCAGATGTCCCAGGGCAGAACATACCTACAGCCATGCATAGTACAGAAATATACATAATTGAAACAAATCAAAGCGTACTCTAGCAGCAGTAAAGTTGCTTATGCTACTACATATGACATATTGACGTGTCAGGTATACAAGACCTGTAACAAGCAACCACTACAGACATGTACAACATGAGAATGTCCCCTAATCAGGGCAGTTGCAATGGCTAGAGTATTGTCCATACCACTCAACTGTCCCTGAATGTCAGGTACATCCCTGAGTTTGACTGAAAGTTTAACTCTGTCCCTCTTAATCCCTCCTAAAATTAGTGGCTGTTGAAGGAAAGGTGGTGAATTACACTTACTGATTAATGACAATAAGTAAGAGTTATAAACAACTGTTAACTTCAGAATATGTGTATTAAGTCATATGCTCTGATTCTGTCAATGTTTCAAGTTAATAGCACTACTTTTGCAAAAGTGTCCCTGATTTTTCTTGACCTGTCCCTGATTCTGTAGAAATGTGTCCCCGATTGGTGGAGAGTTCTGGTATTGTCACATGAGATATGCATGATGAGGGACTGTCCCATGCAAAGTGGAAAAGGTGTCACTCCTACAGTCTCCTGTCGTGCAATCTGAAAGGTGGACAACGTGCAGTAGGTATGCGGTAGCATGACTCGGTGGACAGCTGCGTTAAACTCAAGTCACATGTCAGCATTGCAGAATATTGGTTCCCATGTATCAGGCAGATGGGAGCAGATCGTATGAGGAACACGCATATAATATGATTACGTCACTGGACAGCCCGCCGAGTCCGTACAGTCGAACGCCTGCCGTCGCAAAATGGTTACACATACCCGATACTGTAGTCATGTAGTCCGATGTAATACGCATCACAAGGAATCACACACACCCAGCATGAGTGACAAATGTAAACGGAAATGTCGGTGAGTGAGCGGCTGTAAGTGTGTTTGTCTACCAGTATACCAGTAGTGCACTGTCAAAGAAATGTGGAGTCTAAACGTGTATAAGGTGCTGTGACTAGAGGTCAGCAGTGCTTAACACTTTGCAAACCCACGCACAACTGCTCCCACCTGCTGGAATGTGCCTTACCCAGTCTGTATCCAGAGGCGTCGGCCTGTCCACAAACAAAGAACCGCCCTATACACGTGATGGTAGAAGTACCCTGCACACATAGCTCATGTGAATTAATAATAGACCATGGCATATGTACAGACAATAGACCACACACACACACACACACACACACACACACACACACACACACACACACCATACAGCGCAGACATCCAACAGTATAGCAATGTACTGGCAGATATGTCCGGACCACTGGTGTATGCATGCCTGGCCGTCCTGTGTTTCAGTGTGTGAGCATGCCCAGTATGACTATTACGCATGTTGTCGACTGACATTACTATCATACCAAAATGTGTGCGAGCATGCCAAGTATGGTCAACTGTATTGCATGTGTCACATGTCCAGATAGTTAGTACTGTGTTGCTGACCCCTCTGTTCTACACAGACAGGTGTCATGCTGTGTCTGCAGGGTAGCTAATGGTCATGTGGCATTGACAGTTGCTACATGTCTGCATAGCGTGGGGGGACATCCAACCACAACCACAGTACTACACAGCACCATGGGTGGCGCACATGACTCTCACATGTGTAGGTTTGATGGGGGGCACAGCCAACAGTTGTACACATCTGCCGCTACTGTACTGGTATGCTGGGTGCTCCATGGCAGTGTGTGGACCTACCTAAATTGCTGGTTGGAGGGATACCAGGGTACGTCAGTTCCCAGCTTTAATTACCAGCACAGTGGTGTTGGACGTCCTAGCTTACACAACCTACATCAAACTGCCTGGCCTGCTGTCATCTGTGTGTGTCTTAGGGGGTTGGGGTCATTCATTGGGCATATCCATAGGCCATCGTATCTCATTTGTCTGTATTGGTCCACAACTGTCCAGCTGCATGGAATGTGTGTGGGCTGTACGGACACACATGATGGTCAGCCCATAATCTGCAGTGGGTTAGGACACCCTGTGTACTACAGGCTACCATTGTGACCCCATATGTGCTACAGAGGTCATGGTGCCACTATGGATGTGTACTGTCTGCTGTCCTAACATTTGGCCACCACAGTCACTTGTATGCTCACATACATACCATAGCAATGGGTAACTACACATTCTAATACAACTGCCACTTGTTAGGTCAATAGACATACCCTGGGTGTGTTCCAGACTTGAGGACAGTGCTGGAGTGCTGCCTATGTCAGATGCACACAGTGCACCTCCTGTACATAGCCGAGCACAGGTACTGTCATGTTTGGCATCCATTGTACTGTGTGTGGGTCACAGAGGGGAAATCCGTGGGTACCTACTGTATCAGTGCATATGCCTTGTGTTGCCTCTTTGCCAAGGGCAGGTCATACTGTGCATGGGATTTCGCTGACTGTGCCCTGCTCAGGTAGTTCCTTCATCAAGTCACACTGTGCCTGTACAGGCCTTGGCAGTGGTGTTGGGCTGTGTGGCCCTGCCCCATGCTGTTCCTGCTGCAACTGTTACTGCAGGATAAGATTGTGTAGCATAGCAAATACCATAACAACTTGTATGCATGTAGCTTGTGAATACTGCAGAGCTCCAGCGGATGTGTCTGGATACCAGAACTGTGAACTGAGCATCCCAAACACATGCACAAGTATATGTCTTGCCTGTGCATCCGCCTCAGTATGGTGTGAGTGTTCAGGTGTGTGTGCATTGCTGATGGGTGTCATCAGCCATGACACCAGTGTTTACCCAGCATCCCCCACTAGGAGACTGTAGGGGATGTCCATATTGGCATTGGTGTGCTACAGCTGTGTCAGAAGCCATATATTGGACACATCATAGCTTCCAGGGCAGACAGCACACACATTCAATCTCATGCCCTGGCCATCGCATATGGCCTAGCTGTTGGAGGGTATGCCCCTGCAGTGACTGTAAGCCCTACCCCACTCATCGGGTGGTGCTACGATGTGTATGTGTGTGCAGGCTATAGCACCCAGTACCCCAAGGTAGTCATCCATGTGGTTGAACAGATGCATATTGCTGGTCTACTAATCACGTGTGTTGAGGACATGTACGTGCTCAGTAGCATGTGTTGACATAGCGTCTGTGAACTGATGCAATACTCTGGATGCAGATGCCTGTGAGATACCAACGATATCCCCAGTTGTGCTGTGTGAGGTACCTGTGGCTAGTACACCTAGTCCACACATACCATGGTATCCACTGTGATGTGTTTCCCTCAGCCTGTTTCATGTGTCAGGTGTGGCAGGCACAGGTCAACAAGCTGCTGTAGGAGGTCTCTGTCCACCCCATAGTGCTCCAACATCCCCAGACCATGTAGCCCCTGGTAAGTCACCCTCGGTCTATAAAGTCTTATGTCACTCCAGTAAGGGTTGTTCGGCAGCATACACATCCTCACTGCCCCAGCCTCCTGCACATGTTGGTATATGTTGCCTGCTGCAGCCCATGTCATTTGGTTGGACTGTGTCGTGAAATGTCCCTGCAGGTATACACCGGTGGTGTAGAGTGTGGACGAAACCTGTGAGTATGCTGCTTGCTCGCATTAACGTACTATTCATGTGTGGGCTGGCCATGTCATCTGCTGATTGTGCTGATCAACACCTGTTTGTGCAGCCTGTACACCCTGACTACCCCACCACTGCTGTCATCCCTCCCAATGTCACCAGGCAGGTATAGACACACCCGTACCTTAGATGTGCTAAGGCAGGAGCACTCCTGAGGCACAGTTCTGTAATGTACGTACAGTATGCCTGACCCCCCCCTCCCATTCTGTCAACTATATTCGAGACATGCACCCGGCTGACTATACACATACACTCCAGGGACCAGCATCACACCCTGGTGATAAATGGGATACACTATTGTCAACCTCATCTGCATAGTATAGTCTTCTAATGAATAGTTATATGATCCATACCGAACCTCCAAATTAATAACCACTGTTCAGTGTCGCTCAGATCCATACACAGCTGGCAACAGGTGCCTTACTATCACCATATCCGATGTCCCATGGTCTTCCCAGCAACAAAATAACCGGTGTCTACATGACTACAACCCATGGCCCTACACACTACAGACAATGTGCATTACCACCAGGCCATGGCAGATATACATAGATCCCAGGTTATCATGTACAGATCATCAGGCACAAACATTCAATAGCGCTGATGTCCCCAGACATATAAGTTCACATCTATGTCCACCTCTACATCTACATATATCATATATATTATTTGTATACATATATACATGGACATATATATATATATATATATATATATATATATATATATATATACATACACACATATACATGTGCACACATATGTAGATATGGCATTTATATCACAACAGCGGACCACATGACATCAATGCATTAGACAGGAATGAAAAGTAAACTACATGTGCCACCTGCATCATGTAGTGTTGTTACTATCAAGGCACATGTGTTATGTTGCGTCACACAGGTCAGACCATATAGAGGGTAAGAGTAGGGCTACTGACAGTTACTCACCAGACCTATTGGTGAATGTATGTGTTGACAACCCAGTGTCTTGGCAGAATATGTGGGCTGTGGACACTATATAGGTCAGCAACAAAACACACTGAACACATCCCGCAGCTAGCCACCCACAGATACCAACACATACGGTTTAACTGCCAAACACACACACCTGCCATGCCTTGGAATTGAGCACCTACCTGTCTAGTTTACCACACTACAGCATTATGCAGTAACAGAACGCACTACCGAGTTCCGGCATCACCGCACTCCCACAGGCATACATCTAGGTGGATTACATCATCCTCAAAGGCAAAGACGCCAATAGGGAATGTATGGGGAGTGAGCCATCTAAAAGCATTACTCTGCCCCAGGCAGCTGGAAACACACACACTTGGCAGGGCTGGGAGTTGAACATACACCTAACTACCTTATCACACTGCAGCATTACGCAGTCACAGAATGCGCTATCGAGATTACTGGAACACAGCACTCCCAGAGGCATACTTCTAGGTGGATGACATCATCCGCAAAGGCAAAGACGCCGATAGGGAATGTATGTGGAGTGAGCCATCTAAAAGCATTACTCTGTCCCCTGGCAGCTGGAAACACACACACACTCTTGGCAGGGCTGGGAGTCAAACATACACCTAACTACCTTATCACACTGCAGCATTACTCAGTCACAGAATGTGCTATCGAGATTACTGGAACACAGCACTCCCAGAGGCATACTTCTAGGTGGATGACATCATCCACAAAGGCAAAGACGCCGATAGGGAATGTATGTGAATTGAGCCATCTAAAATCATTACTCTGTCCCCAGGCAGCTGGAAACACACACACACACTTGGCAGGGCTGGGAGTCGAACATACACCTAACTACCTTATCACACTACAGCATTACACAGTTACAGCATGCGCTATCGAGATTACTGGTACACAGCACTCCCAGAGGCATATTTCTAGGTGGATGACATCATCCGCAAAGGCAAAGACGCCAATAGGGAATGTATATGGAGTGAGATGTCTAAAAGCATTACTCTGTCCCCAGGTAGCTGGAAATACACACAGACACACACTTGGCAGGGCCGGGGATCAAACATACACCTAACTACCTTATCACACTACAGCATTACGCAGTTATAGAACACGCTATCAAGATTACTGGCACACAACACTCCCAGAGGCATACTTCTAGGTGGATGACATCATCCGCAAAGGCAAAAGACGCCGATAGGGAATGTATGTGGAGTGAGCCATCTAAAAGCATTACTCTGTCCCCAGGCAGCTGGAAACACACAGACAAGGCAGGTCTGGGAGTCGAACATACACCTAACTACTTTATCACACTACAGCATTACGCAGTTATAGAACGTGCTATCGAGATTACTAATACACAGCACTCCCAGAGGCATACTTCTAGGTGGATGACATCATCCGCAAAGGAAAAGATGCCAATAGGGAATTATGTGGAGTGAGCCATCTAAAAGCATTACTCTGTCCCCAGGCAGCTGGAAACACACACACACACACACACACACACACACACACACACACACACACACACACTTGGCAGGGCTGGGAGTCGAACATACACCTAACTACCTTATCACACTACAGCATTGCGCAGTTACAGAACGCGCTACCGAGATTACTGGAACACGGCACTCCCAGAGGCATACTTCTAGGTGGATGACATCATCCGCAAAGGCAAAGACACCGATAAGGAATGTATAAAGAGTGAGCAGTCTAAAAGCATATTACTGTCCCAAGGTAGACGTAGACAAACACACAGCAGTGGTGTGAGCGGGACAACTGCCTATCTACAGAGCACTATTACAACACTACATAGATACGAGACACGCCACAGACAGTACACCCTTCAAGACAGTCAACCAGTGTGGTCAATGTAGGCATCCATCCTGACGTGGGGTATGGACATCTGTTGCCTGGATGACCACCATCGCTATACAGGATGTCAATGGCCATGCCCATACACAGAGGCACATCACTGACACAAGGTGTCACTGGGCATGCTCACACACTTAGTATCACATGTCCATTTGGAATGTACTGTGTGTCCATCTACACAACGGCATACTGGGCATGCTCACACACTTAGTAGAAGCAAAGGGCTATCTTGCATGCACACGGATTCTAAAAATGGAAGGGCACAGTTTGGAATGTACTGTGTGTCCATCTACACAACGGCGTACTGGGCATGCTCACACACTTAGCAGTTGCAAAGGGCTGTCTTGCATGCACATGGATTCTAAACATGGAAGGGCACAGTTTGGAATGTACTGTGTGTCCATCTACACAACGGCGTACTGGGCATGCTTACACACTTAGCAGTAGCAAAGGGCTGTCTTGCATGCACATGGATTCAAACATGGAAGGGCACAGTATGGTGTTACTGTCCCCATGTACATGAAGGCCACTCAGATGTACTGACCAGTACACACTCAAGAGTCATCACAGATGTCTCAGGTGCAGATCACAGAGGTAAACGCCGCATTCTACTATGTAGCCCTCAGACATCACCATGTCCTTGGACCAGCAACACACATCCATACATTACCACAACACCATGTGACTCATGACCAGTGGACTGTACATAGGTCTAGAGCAACTGTATAGACTACACATGTACTGACAGGGTTCCATCATGTGTTATGCAATGCAATGATACCACTGTACATAACCAGGTCGGCTCTACACATAACAGGGGCCCTGGGTCTTACACAGCTGTGACAGATGACTGTCGCTGTACACCAAAGAACACACATGTTTGGATATGACATACATGTAATTGCAGTGGATATGTGCATGGACCACACACACACACACACACACACACACACACACACACACACACACACACACACACACACACACACACACACACACACACACACACACACAAAACACATATGTACATAGCATAGCTTTTGCTGTCCTCCGTGCAGACAAGTGGCTACAGCAATCACATGCATGCACATGGAAGGTAGGTCCATGGCTGTTGAATGCTAACAGTACATGAGGTAGCAATGTTGACCGAGGAAATATTCCCTCTGTACTAGTTACCCATGACACACATCATATCATACAACAGTCCATGTGTTATGTATGTCATCACACATGTCTACCAATTGCAATGCATACAAACATGGCTACATGACAGGCATGTAGGACCAACACACATGTAGTGGTGTGCATGCAGCTACCATGCATGTGCAGTAGCTGATGTATGTAATTCATCTGTGCCTAACTACAACATTCAGTTGCAATGCAGCCCCATCATTGACACCTGTATATGGTGAAATACTGACAGTACGGTAGGATGCACATCAGGTATGGATGGATGTGTGTACATAAAGTGGTGATCCACCTTCGCAGATGGATGTTTGCCGGGGACAGCTCACAGGTGTGTCACAAGCCATCCTACCATTACATGTACAAACAGTATGCTATGTTACTGTTACTTGATGGTGAAGACATAAAACCTACACAGCAGTCGGGTGTTACTGACTGTAAGTCACATCCCCCCATGTGCATATAGCAGCACAATTGCCGGAGGTAGCGTTGGTACACATAATGCGGCCAATACTGCTGCATGTCTATCAGACGTATCATCATAGCAGGTGTATCATTCACAGTACTGCCATGTGTGTTTGCTTGTGTGACCATATATGCCACATATGGTGGGGAATACATCCCAATTGTTACACACCCCTGTACACTGTTGTAGAGATCTGTACATACTGCAGTGTGGAAAGCATGACGTAGGCAGGGGTGGTGTGTGTATCACACACATGTCAGCTATCCGTATGTGAATGACATTTGTGGACTCCACAGTGTGTGTGTGTGTGTGTGTGTGTGTGTGTGTGTGTGTGTGTGTGTGTGTGTGTATGTATGTATAGCTGTCTGGTGCATGGAGTGAGGGTGTATGCTACCATACAGAACAGACAGGATCCCTAACCCCTCATGGTGATGCAGTCTACTACCCTGATGATGCCATCAGTCTCAGCCTTACTGGCTACATGTACATGTTCATTCTTTGTGTCACTTCATGTGGGTGCACAGTACTGTGAGGGTGATTACCACATAGGCAGGGGTCCTCACCTCAACACTATCGAGTGTGCGTTATAGTGTTGTTGACCCCGTGAGTGTGGGCATGTTACTGTATGTTTCTGTGTATGTCTGTGTGTGTTCTCATCCTGTAATGTGACAGGGTATTACTGCTACACAGTGAGGCCTCATGCTATCAAGTGGCCTCTAACGTTATCATCGGCCAGACCGCTGTGTAAACCACCCGCACCATGTCAACAAACCTGTGATGTGATCTGGTATGGATGTTATGTCTCTAGCCACTGTAGCCTATTAAACAGCCCACATGCTTCTGGATCAGTAGATGTGTGGACATCTGTGGTATGGTAGCCTTTCTAACAGTCAGATTGAGGCTACGTATAGCATGCTGGTATTGCCATACATGCATGTGAGTACTCCACATTTACACATGGGAAACTGCAAACACTGCTACTTGTTGGCACATGCAAGTAGACCATAAGGAGGGAACCAGGGCATCATTACCAACATGCTGTTACTGTTGTTACCAAGACACATACTGTGAACATATAACAATGCATTATAAACCTGTACTACATGGTATGTCTGGTGCATGTCAACAGTACACAACTAATGTAATATACACTTCTCTCACTATTCTGTTCACCCTGTGCGTCAGACCATTTGAACATGTCCCTGCACCGATGTTGTGGATGACAGGGATGCGGCACAGGCATCATCATATGCACAGGGTGATAATGTTTGCCAGGGGCATAGGCTGCACCAGTGGATGACATCATGTGTGTGGGTAAAGGCTGGTGATCTGATTGGACATGTGTGGTCGTTATGCATGTGGGTGCTGCGCTGCCCTACAGATGTTTTTACTGTGTGCGTGTATGAGTGCACACAGTTCTGCCTTTTGCCGGACCTACACAGGGGTATTATTGACAGCTCCAGATTGTACAGACCAGGATGTACAGCTCACTGTCCAGCCATGGCCACATGACCTGTGTCTGCCAGGGATTGCACGGTCTCTACCAGGTGGAGGTACAGATTGGCTACTGTCTGATGACACATGTCCACTGGAACCATGTCCCTGCTGGGAATGTCCAGGGCCACGTCCACGTGGCATGCTGTGTCCTGGTATGGACAGCGCGGCACCAGCTGCACTGCTACTGCAACCGGCACTATGGGATCGGGCATGTGAGGTGGCTCGTTCACGTTGACCTGCACTAGCTGGTGTAGCTGGCCTACGTCCACGTGGCCTACGCCTCACTCCTACCAGATGTTCCAGCACAGACAGCTCACGCTCGCGGATTGGCATGCCACAGTCAAGGATTCCGACCATGTCACCCAATCGCCTGTCCAGAACATCAGCAATCTGCTGTTGAGCATTTGCCAATGCATGGATGTTGACGTTTAGAGTACGGATAGCAGCCCTCTGAAGCCTCTGCCCTTCTCTGTTCTATCGTTCAGCACATGCCTGTGCCGCCATTACAGTTTGTAACATGCATCTGGTGACACCAGCTGCTGCGCTCTGTCCTGCAGGTGCATGTCTGTCAGAGGTCCTCCTATGAGCAGCACTGGCCACATGCCTGTGTGGCACATCTGCAGTCATTACACTGACACCATGGTGTGGAGACACACCTTCTGTAGCCACCACACATTCCTGTTCCAAGCTAACACATGCTGACTGTCCTTCCTGTATGGCCACTGGTGATGGGGTATGTGTTGGCATGAGAACTGTGTGCGGGGAAGAGGGGGACATAGGTGGGATGGCAACCATTGGCACAGATTCAGCCCCTGACAACCCTGCCTGTACCTCATGTATATGTTCATCACTGCTAGTATCTGTGGGGACACTAACATCAGACGGACCGCAGGAGGGTAACGCACCTACATCACCTGTGAATGCAAAGAAAGTCTCTACATTACAATAGACACACACACACACACACACACACACACACACACACACACACACACACACACACACACACACACACACACACACACACACACACACACACAGACACACCATGCATGTGATTTGACAGACGGCATGCAGCATGCATGTGATACAGCAGACGGCATGCAGCTGAGACATTAATAGTGGTAGTTAGCATACCTCCCTGGGTTGCACACAACAGCAAGCAGGTGTCATATCAGTAGCCATGCAGTTCACACAATCATGGTAGTAAGCATGCATCTCTGTGATACACCATGTGGACCAGCAAAGGTTAACAGTACACATGGCTGAACTGACCTTGACATGTAATCTGCTGACATGTGCATTGACATGCATACATGTCTGACACAATGGTGTCCTGACACATGTACAGCACTGTAATGGGTATCACATTGCAGTGTTGTCTGTATGCCCTACAGATAGAATGCACATTTAGCCAATGTGCAAAGCATGGAAGGGTAGTGTGAGGCATCTACATTGCTATATAGTGTGAAGTACAGACACTGTGCCATTGCATGGCATCATGAGGCGTCTATATTGCTATACAGTGTGTAATATGCACACATTGCATAGCCATAACTGCGTGCATACACATGACATAACTGTGGATTGTGACCCACGTTGCTGAGGTGCATACACACCAAACCATGCTGTGTCATGTGACAGGACACTGGAAGACCTACGGATGACACCCCTGCACAACTACTACAGAGTCTTAGCTGCCTGGCAACCACGTCCACACATGGCAGACTTGTCAATACACCATGTCCCACATGACATTGATGTAACACACACACGAGGTGCACGGTTGACGGTGATGTCCTACAGCAGCAAGGGAAATGTACGGTATCTGTGGCCTGATTTGGTGTCAATGTTTGTGGAAGCTGTACAGGTGACTACTGTCATGCTATGACACAGTCGTGATGTTCAATACATCTTATATGGTCGACTTACGTGACACCTCCACTAGCTGTGCACAGGCTTTTAGGATGTCCAGTGTACCACATCAACTGTATAATCAGTCAACTAAGGCTATAGTTGGACCATGTGTGGAAAATGTGCAACAGGGCGTATACACATCACATCTACTGTGTGGCTACATGTCTCTGGCAATCCTCCATGGCCATGTGTGAACATGTGTTGGCCAAATGTTTGTGATGGTCATCTATCTCACATGTCTGTGTAGTCCCATATGACATACACCCATAGATGTCAGATATGTCACCACCCACAGGGCTATACAGACAACGGGTTGTATGTTTGGTATGTGAGGTATGTATTATGGGATAGTGTGACAATATTGCAGCCAGAACACTACATGTCTGGGACATGTCAGATGGCACATCACAATGTGTGCAACCAATGGTGACTCCTGTGGGCTGCCCATATCCCAGCTCACTGTGTGGTACTGTTTGCGTACCACATGTGTTCTTCCAATGCATAGTACATATGCCTACATTGAACAACACTTCCACTGTTGTATGCACAGCTGTCCACACATGTAGCAATGACAGATACTGTGGTTTCATGTCGGTGTTTCATTTTGTTTGTATATATTGCACATGGGTAGCCAGTGTGAATGATGGGAGATGCAACCTGTATATCATGACTGGACCATACATCATGTGTACATGTGTTAACTGGCCACATGGCAAATAGATATATGCATTAACATGCCTGATACTGATGACAGTCTCACCTGCAATGGACTGATGTCTGTGCAGCACGCCAGAGATACCTGTATAGGGGTGACACAGCAGTTTGAACATTATCCATGACTGTATGACAGCCACAGGGTGCACTGTGCATGTTAACACATTCGCCTGTACAATAGCATATAGTATGCACATGTGTGCATGCACAGGGTAGCATACTGTAGTATGCAGCATGTGTGTAAACATACCTTGCACATGATGTTACATTACATATTGTACAGTGACACATGCAACTAAATGGGATATAATAGTCATATGTGCAGTAATGACTTACCAGGCAACTCCAGGCTCATTGGTTGGGAGACACCCACCTCCACGATGGCAGCTAGTGTTTGTGGATGCTATTCTGAGGGTGTCCCCAGGCTGGCCAGTAGCTCCTCGGTGTGTGTGAGTGGAGGCTGGGTTGATGGCCCACCACCTGTTCCACCTTGTTCCCTGGCGATTGCAGTGGCACGCGTTTCGCATATCGTATCAAGTCCATGCAGTGTCTGTGCACCAGCTGGTAGGTGCAGTTATGGCCACCCACATCATTAACCCTCCTGTGAAGGTCCTGCCACAGGTCATCATGCTGCTGGGCATGCTGTGGCACATGGCTGAACAACACCTCATAGTTCTCATGGAGGTACGGGATGAGGACATCATCCTCCTGGCGGCTGTACGCTGGCTGGCGTGAACGAGGCATTATCTGGAAGACATAATGATGGTGACAGGTCACAGTATCACAGAGATGTACAGAGATACAGCTGCACATACATTTGTATTAAATCTAGTACATCTGCACAGTTATCTTTGCATATCATAATGACACTGACATGACTGACATGTTTGTGTCACACACATGTAACACCCGTTATGCAGTGGATATCATCACCATATATGTGTGTCACCTCATTACATTGTTCATACTCCATGTGAATGCTGTCTTGATGTGGGCATGTCTGTTTGCCTGTACTGGTGTTCTTACTTATCAGCACATGCCTGGATGTGTCCACAGTGATACTGTTGACCTTGATGCTGTGTATATGTCACATATCAACACATACACTGCCTTAATGGACATGAGCAGCGACAATGCACACATATGCACGGAACCTTTACATGCATGTGTTTTGCCATATACATCTACAAGGCACTGTACAGCAGTTCAACATCCTGCCATGGATCGCCTGTGTTGCACATGTGATAGACATGGAACAATGGCTAGCCGGATGTCATTCGCAGGGATGGTTATCAACTATAACATGTACGGGCAAGGGTTCCTAGCTGTATCTGACAGCCATTTTGCCACTGCGAGGTGCATCAGTGCCACATTACTGATCCAGACAGTTAAAAATACATCTGCTATGCGGTCATCACACCATGTATGACAGAGATGACATGTGCAGCTTTGATGGACAGGGTTGCATGGTATGGCGGGAGTATGTAACATGTATGGCACAGGGATCTGTCCAGCATGTGGCAATCCTTGTAGTAGGACGGTGGCTGTCCATGACTTATGTCTTTCAGATCAGGATATGTACGTGTAGCATGTCCAACATCACAGTGTAGCACATGTCTTTATGCAAGGTAGCCAGCATGCTGCATAGTGGAGGTGAGTATTGTGAAGGCTGGTATCGCCCATCCACGCATGGCCAATACCCCTTAAAGGTGATATGTGATCCGATATTGGTCACCCGAGTGCTGAGTATGCCTGTCCAATGATCTCCATGCTCATGGATGGCACCCTGTCATGACATGGGTGCCTCGTATGACTACCTAATAGGCCTGGTGATGTCACCAACTCAGGGAGGTGAACTGCACAGCACCATCCCTTACACAGTGTCCATAATGTTGACTGCTGCCTAGGTGGTAGTTAATGGGTACAGGGTTATTCACCTAGCGGTGACAATGCTATTATCAGCTGTCAGATTGTGCACATATGTCACACACCTCACCCACAAAGCCAATTCTGTATGTTGTCCACAAAACTGAGACAGCTATTGCTCCTAGGTCATGGCCATTCACATCCTTACATACACAGATGCCTCCCATTTGTCTGTGTGGTATGGGCTACAATGATGGGGGAGTACAAAAAAATTAACCCTGTTTTACTGTAGCTGCCACTGGTGTGATATGCACATGTCACTCTGATACCTTTTGTAGTGTTGATTCTGTCAACAGGCCACTGGTAGAACACTCCTGTGACATACAAAGGTATATCTAGTATACTCAATGTAGCTGGAACACGGTATGGGTGATGATATCCTATGACCTGTCACAGGTATGCTATGCAGTGTGAAAACATCCATACTGTCATCTACTTCTGTACTGATAACATCTACGTTGATAAAGGTTCATAGACCTGCAGACCATACTCAGCAGGGTAATAATGCAGGGCCTCCAATTATGACTGTCATGACCACTTGTGGGTTGCAGTGGGTTGATATTATCCAACACCCTATCTGTATTGCATATTCATGCTCAGCACTTGTTCAGAACTTGTGAGCACTTCATGAGCTACTAATTACTATAGCACCCATTCCAACTAATTTCTTACAAGTACACTGTCTGTCCTTACATTTCCAGCTTGCCTACAGTACAACAGCTGTTGTACACACGTAACTCACATATCTTGTGAGACATGGTTGAATATACAGGCATGTCCAACTGTGATGTACCAGTGCTATTGCCTGTCTACATGATGAATATGGCGAACATGTGGCAATAGAGCAATTGTCTCATGTACACAGTCAATGCTCACCTCCCAGCATACGACACTAGAGCCTGTGGGAGATGCACATATGTAGCCATGCTGGGGGTAATGCTCTCACCAACCCAGACTGAACCTGACATTCATGTGGGGACGTGTAACATTTGCAAAACACCCCACTCATCACATAGTCTCACAAGATCTCCACCACCTCAGGCCACACATAGTATGAGTACAACATTTGCAGAACCTCTCCATACTCTGTGTAGGCACCAGAGGCAGCCCCCATCACCAAACACAACAACAATTACTTATAGCCCACAGACTCATGTGTGCCCATCAAATACAGCCAATAGGGTGTTAAAACATACCCAACACACCAGTCATAGGTGACTCTGTAGGCAGTCACACTGATGTCCCACTCAGCAGGCTACACAAGGCGATAGTCGCTTACATCTAGCTGTCGGGTAACTCGCTCTGCAACATAACCTATGCACCCATGCCACACCTCACCAGGTACAATTTGACTGTCATTCTCCTTGTTAGTGTGACTGCCCTGAGATGTAACTTCCCAGACTACATGTGCAGGGACATGCAATAGCTCTCTGGTCTTGTAGCCCAGAAGGTATCAGCCAAGCCCTGGGGAGCATCCTGCATTCATCCAGACTAGATACCACTGTACAACAACTGACTGTTTCACTTCAATAGTTGCCTATGCTTCTGCTGTCATTCCACAGGCATCCAGTATCTGTCTGCTTTGAATGACATGGTCAACAAAACACGATGCTTTGGCACAGATGACCTGCACCTGTCAGCCCTGGGAGTACAGATAACATGTAAGGCTCTTGCTGCTCCTATACTGCCTGTCTTGTGCAGTTTCCAATAACATTCACCACCAGAATGGGAACAGGCAAGCAAAACATGGGGTCATGTGACTCAATGCTTGACATCATCTCTGACGCACGCAGGCAAGGCACTCCTTATAATGGACCATTTCAATATCTCTGCAGTGACTGGGACCTGCCTCTAGGCTCTGCAGAGCACACCTGCACTGACAGGTTATATGCAGACCACACCTTTCAGTCATGTAACCTGGACCGGAACACCCACGGCTGAGGTGTATCCACATTTCACTATGTTGTACACACCTCCTGGCTGGTTACTTAGCACAATGCATCAGAGGTGATCCACGTGCAACTAACTGTGGCCAGAACTGCTATACACATTGTAACATGCTAAGGATTCAACAACATACCCCACGGTTACCGGCCCTCATTTCTTGGTGTACTGGACAGTAGGGTTCAGACAGGTACTACTGATGTGCGACTAACACTACTCCACACTTAACTGGGATAGCTACTCATGTACCGACACATTAGGCCAACGCTGTCCAGGATTCATAACCTCCACTCGGCTGGATCAACCCATACACACCACCACCAAGACCAACAATATCCTAGACATGGACATTACCAACATGTCACTGGTGTTCCACACCTGTGGTTATCCCCTCATTGGTAGTTTCTGAACATATGCTAATCACCCTTGTTATCCACATCCCGGCACCACACCCTTCACAGCATACACAGTATAAGATTAGTACAATGCCTACTACAGACGTCTTATGACAGCAGTAGTAAATATCATGACACCCGTGCAGATGGACAATGCGCATACAAATGCTGAAACATACCCCAGTGCACTTCATTAGCACTTACACGACTGCATGGATCATGCTATTCCAAACAGATCCATGATGGTACCCACCAGATAACGGACGCCACTCTGGGGGTCCAGTTCCATGGACATAATGTACAACAAAAGGTGGAGGCTGTTGCAAAATGGAGTACAATTCCATGGGTGGGGTAGCTCACTGGTCAGCCTCAGTAGAGTTCCGGGATCCCTTATCACATCCTCCAAACCTAGCTACGTAAACATTACTGTGACACATTCCAGGGTGTACCACAAAGCATTATGGAGGTATGTCAGTAGTCAATGGCAATACCCACATCTGCTCTGACATACGATGCTTACTCAGGAACATTACAGAACCGAGTGATGTTGGCAACATCCTGGCGGATGGGTTCAATGATAACTTTACACCCTCTCACTCCCTACAGGGCCATAATCCATGCAGGAACATTGCAGGGTCCCTGCGGTCACAACTAAACAGTTCCAACCTGCACTCTCTAAGGCCTGGAACACAGACTCCATGTGACCGTCCAACATCCCAGGCCACCAGATTCACTAATAGCCTTGTATAAGACATTGTGGCCCCTGAATGGCGCACAGCAACAGTTATCACACTCCACACAGGTGGCGCCACAATGAACCAGAGGGACTATTGCCCTATACTCCTGACTGGACTGTTCTGCAAGGCTATGGGGCACATCATCATGGAAGTCATTCACAGAGACATTGGTGGGCTCCAAACCTTTGATGCCACCCAGGTTGGACTTGTTAGGGCCAGACCATTGCTCCTACACCTGGTGGACTCCTTTGATACAGTCACCAGGGTATTTGATGATGGTAAGGGGGTCCACACAGCCTACACTGTCCTCTCATTGGCTTTCAGCACCGTTCTCCATTCTGGTATTGACAGCATACACATCCACCTGCACATCGACCCCTACGTGTCAGGATGTTATGCAAAGTGGCTCATGGACAGGACCCACACAATGAGGGTAGCATACCGTAGTACCTACTGTATTTCAGTTACACTTGGCATACCACAGTCCTCAGTCATAGGGCGCCCTCATGTTCGGTATTTGCTTCCCTGAGGTACAGGCTAGCATAGAGGGACCTTCCCTGACTAGGTTTCCAGACAACTGCATACAAGGCACCATGATTGATCCACCAGCTGATACAGATTCCCTCCATAAGGGTGTCACTGTGACGGATACCTGATGTCGATAACATGGCCTCAAGCTGTATGACACATGGTGCATGAACATCCCCTTTGGATTACACCAATCACCCACTGACTATCACATAGGTGGTAGTCCCCTACATACATGTGACATTATACGGGATCTTAGTAAACACGTATGTAGCACCCACTCCTTTGATAACCATATGGCCAATGTGGCGTGGATATCCTTCTATGTGGCCACCCTTATCTGTACTGGGTTTGTAGCTGGAACAAAGGCACCCATTGTACCTCTAAACTCCTGACGTATACACACATTCAAGGGTACAACACCCCATTTAGGGTGTACCTTACAGAACAGCAATGGCTTTACATACCACAACATTAACACACCATGAGGATTATTGAGCTCCGAAGGTTGATGTATGCGACAGAACTACGGACACCACGACTGTACACATTTGCATACTGCATACTCAGGGGTGACCTCTGCTGAACATACAGGGCCCATGTCCACAATAATATTCATGGATATATTCCACATAAGCGACATAAGCAAAAGCCACTGAGAGCAACATGCTCATGGATATATGCACAAACGCAACGATGAGTGGGATGTTCTTGAGGGTTACATTCCCAAACCAGACACTCACCATGCTTTGGGACATGATTCCTATGTACATCACACAGGGACATTCAGTAGCACTGTTTATGAGATACCTCACTTGGTGGATGGGAGACACACATGTATGCCAGGGATCACTGCAGTGGCTGTACTGTGCAGAGGTGCAGGTAACACATGGCTCTGCTGTTCACAGACAGGACACTACCCTAGAGAGGTGCCACCGGTGTAAACACTGTAGTTGGTCTTACACATAGACTTGCCAGACAGCATAGTACCTCACTATGAACCTGTGAAGCTATTACATGTCCTTTGTGCATGGTTAATTGAGTAGCTGTTCCATTTCGATTAGCTATCATGCTGTTACAGTGTCCTGTGACTACAAGCCATATGTATCCTGTTATTGTGTATTGTACATGACAACAGACGATACCTTTTGCTTGCATGATATAACTGTTATGCTGTGTAGAATATCTGACATATCTACCTACAATACTGTACATTACACATATTTTACATATTATCCTGTAATGCAAAGCATACTTGCACAGCAGGACCACCTTAGGTATGTTACTGTCGTTATATGCCCATACACATGCCTACTGTGACAGTATATCAACATATACTATCCCCTGCTATGGCACGTACTTGTTGGACATACTCTATCACTGACGGCGGCTGGTGTGGAATTGTTCTGTTTAAAGCCCTCATGTAGCATCCCTTGTGGTGTCTGTGATATTTACCTTGTGGACCACAGCAGGACACACAATTTCTACAAGTGTTACTATGCTCAGCAAGACATCACTACATAATACCTTTTCCCACTTTATGCATTGCAGACACTTTTAATTAATACAAAACAGGCTATACATACACTAACATACTGAGAGTTCTACATATCTTGTTAGCGTTCCGAACTTTCGTAAATATCTCTCTTACACCTTTACTGTTTAAATGGTTCTATGGTATGAGCATATGGTTTGAATGTCTGGCAAATCATCCTTATATACGTCGATACCTGTAACATGTGGTTTCCTGCCACCAATTGGTGTTCCTGAATAAATTATTACATGCACATAAGCTGTGCAGCTACTCCATTCGCCAATTACGCGGCAACAGTGGGGTATAATTAAATTCTCCACTTGGGCATTGCCCTTTTGTCCTACCTTCGGGGAGACGGCCTGTATGTGTTTTGTTGTGTAGAATTGCAACTACTATTTGTAGAGACACAGATATTTTGGATTCATGTCCCCCGTGGATTGTGTGTGACGGCTAGAGTATGTGGTTCTACATGTGAGTGTACCTGTCATCTCAACAGTCTGATAAGGGACTATTGCAAACAAAACCTGTAACATTGCCGTCTGTTCCATTATACAACAGCTATGATTTCACATGGTGCCTTTACAAATGTGCCTCTCACAAGGTATGTTAACGCTTCTGCAGATGTAATTGAGTGAGTGGATGTTTGTGATGTTATTACAGTCTATATTGCTATTGTTTCATGTGTGGGAGATGTAGGTGGGTGTACATAGCATATACAGGTTTGTGGGGACTGCATTTCTACTTATTCCATATATGTGTGTGGGCTCCTTCCCTAATTGAAGACCTATCAGTTAGTAGACTGAAACTATGGTTGTTAAGGGCTTATACATTGGGCCGTTGTTAATTGGTTTCTATATAGTATACAGGTGAGGTTGATACTTCCATACCTCTGGAAATACAACAATATGTAAAGGAATGTTACTAAATGACAGCTGTCCCGTGTATTTCTGTCACATATATTTGCACTCATTGCAGTTGTGTTGGTGACTGAACCTCTTTGGCATGGGTTGCCACCTTTTCAAATGGCCATAGTGGGATATTTGCAGGACACAAATCTGTGTTTACAGGCCGACACATACCCACGGTCAGTACACAGGATAGCACAAACTTTTATTCTGAATACATATTTATTCTTGTAGCACTTTAGCTACTTATCATGTTTCATGTAACATTTACGTTTTTTAGATACGGGCATAACTATTTCATGCAACTATTACATAATATATGGGACATAATTATGTCCTACAATCTCGGACATTTGCCCTTTTTAATATTTTTTGTCAGGACACAACTGCCCAGGGAGGGGCTGTCCCTCTTAAAGTGGGATAGGTGGTAACCGTATGCCTACGGCCAGCTATAACCACACCTACTGTAATGATCTACCTCGAGTTAGCACTAACAGACACACAATGCAAACACACACACACACACACACACACACACACACACACACACACACACACACATTACAGTCCCACGGAAATGCACACGGCACCCTCAAAACACACATACACAGACTACGGCAATCACAAACACAGTTGAACACAGTATCTACGTGGACCGCAACACCGGCAGCGATAACTAAATGTCCCTTAATATCGTGATAATAATACACGTGGTTCTAGTGTTCCGGTACTGTGTTCTTTCAGTCTTTCAGCCTGGTGATTACGCGTGTCGGTATGTGACACATTCCATAGTTGGCAGTATCCTATTTATTTGCACCTCCATGGTTGTGTACATGTCGTTGACCTATCTACATATTTGCAGATATAGGTGAATCCATATATATCAACATATATCTCTCTAGCACCCTTTCTATCTCTATTATGTATATGTATTTGTATATGTGTGTATATATATATATATATATATATATATATATATATATATATATATATATATATATGACAGAGAGAGTGACAGGCAGAATACACCTTTCATTGTGTACATGTTGGTGTATACTGTTACCTGGACTCCGCACGTTTGTGTTTGAACCTGTGACATTACACACCTGCCATTGGTACATCTTGGGTAGCTTAGTGTTAGGTGATTGTGTACATCATTATGTGTTCTACTCCTGGCAGTGGTCATTTTACCCTTCAGAGCAGGCACTATTAGTACAGGGGTGAATAATGCTGGTTTCACCTGTTCTGGACATCATTGACCGTGATCTGCGTGATATTCAGAGAAGCTTAGCCCTGTTTCACGCATATCCGTATAGTCATATTTAAACGACGCTTACCAGCACTGGGCAACACATATTCCCACTAACATGTGCTAAACATGATCTGATGACCTGCATCCAGCATGCATTATTCGTGCCTTTGGGATTACGTTACATCCCTTGCAGGACATGGGACTGGGAACATGCATGACAGTCACTGCATTTACCACTTGGGCATCTGGGATTTGTACATGTGTTATGGTGTTTTGTATGTGGACTGTACTATGGCTGTTACTCCATACTGCGATCAAATGGGTAACTCAGTTAGTTTACATATGGATGAGACCTATTAATGGTATGTCCAAGTGATGTTTAATGGATGTGCTCCAGCATTGGGTATGTATGTCACAGTGAGCCACACACTATAATGTGCTACACCTTCACACAACCGTAGGTGGAGCATGCTGGGGTGACAGATACCTGTCATGGGTACACCCCATGCTTTGCCACTACATCCATGATTACATTATATGGAGCCCTCATTAACGCACCAGGGAATCCATGCAGAGTGTGTGGGGAACAGTGATTACACACATGGATCCCGCAATTGCCTCTGCTCCACTGAGCGACAGTTGGTTACTCGATGTGGTGGCGACAGCAGACACTGTTTGCCTCGATTGATGAATGGCCTCTGACAATCGGGCATGTACCTACCGATGTACCTAGGAACCTATACACACAGTACCAACATATGCTGATAGGTGCATGTACTGTTCAGGTGTTGACATTCCTTGTTCCAATAGCTGTTGTGTGTACAATGGTTGAGGGCTGCCTATGTAGGATTCACACAGTAGGCCACCTATACATTACAATTTACAGGTGGTCGTGTGTGTGTGCCATCCATTTTACTGTGTGTGTAGGTGGAGAGGTGTGTCAGTCTGTAGGGGCCTACACTGTCAGAGTATGTGCTATACGTTCCCTCTTTGCCAAGGCATAGGCATATTGGGCATGCCTCCGTCTGCCTACTGGGGCTGGCACAAGGGTGTTCATGGTCTGAATCCCTCTGTGCCTGTGATGGCCTTGGCAATTGTGGTGGGCTGTGAGGGCCTTCACCATTTTGTCCCTGCTGCAGCTGTTTCCGCAGGATCGTATTATGTAGCACGGCACATACTATGAGGATGTGGGCACACGTTCCTGGAGAGTACTGCAAGGCTCCACCAGATATGTCCAAGCAACGGAACCGTTATTTCAGCATCCCGAACACATGCTCTATGATGATTCTGGTTTGTGCGTGTGCCTCATTATGGCGTTCTTGCATGGGTGTGTGTGCATTTCTGATGGGAGTCATCATCCATGGCTCCAGTGCATAGCCAGCATCTCACACAAGGTGGCCATGTGGAATGTCCCCCCTGACAAATACCTGATACAGCTGTGAGGCATGCCAGATGTGGGAGTCATGGTAGCTTCCAGGGCTGCCAGCACACACATCCATGATAATGCCCTGGGCATTGCACATGACCTGGCAGTTGATGGAGTGGTATCCCTTGCGGTTTATGTAGCGCCTACCATGCTCACTGGGTGCTGACTTGATATATATGTGCGTGTAGTCTATCGCACCCAGTACCTCTGGGTAGTGTGCCACATGGTGGAAGAGACGCATATTGCTGGCCAACTCCTCCTGAGTTCGGGGGAAGTATATATGCTCATTGGCATGTGGTAACATGGCATCCAGGAACTGGTGTAGTACCCTGGATGCTGATGCCTGTGAGATCCCCATTATATCTCCAGTTGGCCTTTGAAAGGTACCTGGCTAGTATTCGCAAGCTTACACATACCTTCATGTCCACTGGGATGGGTTCCCCCCTGTTGTTTCTGGATCTCAGGCATGGCCAGCACAGCTCAACTATTTGCTGTAAGATGTCCCTGTCTACCCTGGAACGCTCTACTATCTCCAGATCATGTAGCCCCTGGTAGGTTACCCTTGGTCTGAACACTCTTCTCCTCCTCCGGGGCCTGCGGTGATTGTCAGCATCATCCTCCACAACACCGTCAGTCTCTAACACATGGTGATGAATCACAGCTATGGCAGCTCCCAACATGTACATTGTAAAAGTTCCCCGTATGTTTACACCTATGGTGCAGTGTTTGGGAATACACAGGTGTGTGTGGGGTGCTTTGACGCTTTATACTATTGTGCTGTGAACACTGATGATGTCATAGGGTGTGTATGTACGATCGTAGCTACAGGGTATCTTATGTGTTTTACGACAGGAACTACTATTGTGGTGCCTTTGGTGTTGAATTACATTTGGCTGCCGTGGATTACGTCTTGCCCTTCCCTTTACATTTCTTCACTTTTCACCTCCCATTTTCTGGCATGCATCCAGCAGCCTGCTTTCATTTGTACTTTCCTACACCTGGCTTATCTTGCATAATGTGTTCTATGGCCGGTCTACTGCAGGTTTGCTTTGCTCTGCTATGACAGTTCTCTTTTCTTTGCAATCCAACACCTCCCCTATCCTGTTTTGCAGGTTTCTGCGAGCAGACTTGTCAGCTGCCGCCGACTGCCCGCTGTGAGTTAATAGGTGTTAATTGCTCAGTTGTACTCCAATTACCCTATGGTATTTCCTTATTTTCTTTCCCTGACCTTCCTGTTTGAGCTATTGTGCGCAGCACGTGCGTCCGCTTACCGGGTTTCGGCCACGTTTTCCTCCCCGTACACATGCGCTTTCGGGCACCATATGTGCTCTCAGCTAAATGATGCTATACCTACCTCCCCATCCCTGTCCTGCAGCTTTGCTTAGCAACGGCCAGGCAGGATTTGCATTGCTCCAATGTACTTACAGCTATGGTGGCACACCCCACTGCTGATGTCATGTATACCTCTAAGCCACTCCTCAGTGTTGTAGCACTGCGCTGTATGGTACATTCTTAGTCCAGCAGGAAAACACTGTCACAGACCCTTAGCAACCCTTGCAGCTTGGTTGTGCTGTACCATGCATACCACTGAGTATTATGGTGAAATCATGATTTGTATTACATTGCGATTTTATGACATTTGTATATATTTTGTTTGTGTTCCCATTTGCACACACATGCCCTGCAGTTGTACTTTGCATTACTGTGGACATGACATTAAATGTTGTTTTTTAGGTGTTGTGCATATTTTCTTATGCCATTGGCTGTATATTTAGCCATTGGCATATGTTAACTTTGTAATACATGAGTCTGGTCCGCTTTCATAGCTCCGATGTTCTGTTTGGTAAAATGTAAACCGTGTTTTTTGGTTTACATTTTTGTGGGCTTACGCTACGCCTGCACCACTTCATGAATCGCTGTGTACCTTCATTTGCATGGTGTGGCACTGCGCATGGGGTGATTAGCATACCTAGGATGAGGGCTGCGCAGATCTGGCATACGCCAGTAGCGCACGTGGAATTGGATCGTACCTGAATCGCTCGGCGGCCATGTTTGGCGTTATACCGCCTACGCTACGCCTGTGCCTGGTGCAAGCTTCATGAATCCTGGGATTAGTAACTAACATGAGTGTTGGAAAATAACAGTTAAGTAATAGTGGAGAACAAAATTCTTTCAACGGAGACATTTAATGAGTAAATACAACCTGAGATAATACAAAAAGCTAAATTCATACAGTTGATGATAGCTATTGGTGTAAGTTACTAATTGTAGTACAATAATTTGCAGCAAGTTTAAGGAAATGCTTATCCAGGAGAGTGGCAAAAACATAGCCAGGTGTCCATTAAGTGTGACTTAAGGAGCTTTTTAAATTGTGTAATAGAGCAGTTGGAGGTCATTGGGGTTGGCAGCATGTTCCATATTTTAGGAATAGCAGCATTATTTGCTTTGGTGGTATTTAGAAGGTTTTTATTACTGGAGCAGAGAGATCTAGTAGTGGTACATAGTTGTATTGGATTTTGGAGAGCAGGAACTTTATCAGGGTGGCATAGTATTTTTTAATTAAAGGTTAGTTGATCACATTGTAGCAGTTGAGGAAGTTTGAGCCAATTTAGCTGTCTGAGAGATGTACAGTAATGTGTCTTATATGGAGCCTCAGTTGCAAACCTGGCAATTTTATTATAACAAGATTCCAATTTGTTTGTCAGTTTTGTGGAGATTGGTTAGAAATGGGGAGTTGTAGAGAAAGGTAGATAAGAGGAGTGTATAAGCTGTAGTGGCTTTTGTGCAACTTGTAAGAAATTGCTTGTTCCAATACAGGAGACCTAGTTTCTCGTGAACCTTTTTGATGGTTTGGGCTATAGGAATATCAAATTTCAGGTTATTGTCAATTTTGACACCAAATAGTTTAGTGTGAGTTATTGGGGTGATCACATTGTTTCATTTTTAGACAAGACATTAAAAGAATGGTAAGGTGAGGGGAATTTTGTTGGGCTGGAGAGAAGTTTTGTTTACTTGGGATTAAGAATAATTTGGGACTTAGTGAGCCATGTCTGAACAGCTAGAAAGGAGTCTTTGGTTATGGTGTGGAGGTCTTTTAGTGTGGGGGGGCAGCACATATTAGGGTGGAGTTGCCCGCATATTGTACTACAGAGGCATTTGGGGCAGAGGTAGTGAGCTGGTTAGTGAATAGAGAGAATAGTAAAGGCCCAAAGATGGAGCCTTGTGGAACCCCTAAGGCAACTGAAAGAAGAGGTGAGAGTTGGTGTTGCCATTGGATAGCCTGCAGTCAACCACATAGGTAGCGTTGGAACCATGTGCTAGTGGAAGTACTCATGTTTAGAGTGGAGAGAATATCGATGAGTTTATTGCAATTTACCATATCAAAGGCTTTGGATAAGTCCAAAAATATGGCAGATACAAATTGTCCATTGTTTCTGTAGTGGTTAACTGTGTTAGTAAAGGTACTGTGGTAGTGCTGTGAAAGGAATGAAAATCATGTTGGATGTTTGATAGTAGTTTGTGTGTGAGAAGGTAGTCCATTAGTTGGGTATGCACGACTCTTTCTAGGATTTTGGATAAGGGAGGGCAGGATGGTAACTGAATGATAATTATTAAGTTCTGTTGAGTTACCACCCTTGTGTGGTGGTAAAATGTGAAAGGTTTTCCAAATGACAGGTACCTTGCTCTCTGAAATTGATCTGTTTATGAGTATGGCTACTGGGCAAGCTATTGCTTCTGCTTCTATTTGTAGGAATTTTGAATATCATGATAATGATATCAGTGGCCAGGGTTTGTTTTAAGTTTTTGAAGAGGTTTTTTAATGGATTTAATAGATATTCAGTCTAAGGTAAAGTGGAAGTTATTATTTTGGAAGCTGGTGGTATGTTGGGTTGCTGAAGGAATATAGCTGCTATCAATGCTTTTTGAGTTTGTGAGGGCTTGGATAGCTTCTGTGAAATATTTATTGAATTGGGTTGGTATGTTATTAGAATTGTTACTTGCTGTTGGTGTGGGAGTAGCTGATTTACCTGGTTGAAGTATGCTATTAACTGCAGCTCAGTATTTTTGAGGGTTTTAGAGCATTTATTCTTCATATTGATACTAGTTTATTTTCTCTAATTTTAATAGTTTCTAAGCTTTGTTTTCCAGTTTTAGGAATTTTTGCCTTGTGTTTTGGGTTTTATATTTGTGAAATTGTTCCGAAGCATTGCCCCTGGCCTTGACCAAGGCTCTACATTCTTTAGTTAGCCAGAGTACGTAATTAGCTGTACTGTGATAGTTCTAGGGGATATGTGGTAGCTTAGCATGTCTAAGAAAGTTGTGTTAAAGGAGTTTACTGTGTCTTCTAGAGGTGGCTGTTTGAGAAAATTCCAGTTACAACAATTTAGACCAGTAATGAAACTCTATGGGTTGAAGTTTTTTTTTTTTATTTGTGATTAATCCAAAGGTAGTCTGAATAAATTGGTGAATAAATTGGCGAGTATGGGTTTTAAGGAGAAAGGTTGGCTAATGGTTGCTTAGGTTGTCAGATAGACAGCCTGATTGAGATGTGAGGGAGGGTTTGCTTACCAGAATCCAGTCCAGGATGGACTGTCATTTGGAAAACTTATCATTCCTTGTAGGGGATGAGATGAGTTGGGTAAACCCATGGAGGTTAATATGGGATGATGGATTTTGTGCAGACCAGTTAAGCCAGTCAATGCTAAAGTCATCTAACAGAATTGTTTCTTGAGGAAGATAATTGGAGATCCAATGTAGTAAATTTTCCTGAATGGGAACATTATTTCCTGGTGGGATATAACCGCCTATGATATTACTGCATTTTTTGGGTTAATTTTTAGCTTGGCAAAGTAAGTTCTGCATTGTCAAAGTCAGGAATGTTTGAGTCTATGTGGTCAAGTATTAGTTGATTTTTAAATAAGACTGCCCCCCCTCCACCCCTTTTTTATTTCTGTCTTTATGTAAAATATTGTAACCAGTAGCTGCTATTTCATTATTGTTATTGCTGGGTTTTATTCACATTTCTGTTAATAACGTCTGGAGTTTAAAGGGAGAGTAGAGCATGCAGGTCATAAACTTTATTTGAATACTTCTTACATTCATGTTAAGAAAGAGAAGGGATAAATTGTTTTTCTGGTGTAATAGTCCAAGATTAACTGGGATGGAGTTCACTTTGTCAGGTATGTGAATGGGACCAGGACTGGAGTGTATGTCACTGGAGCGGTTCAGCTGTTTCAGCATATGTAAATACAGTTTGATAAGCTTGTTTAGTAATTTATGCTGTTTATGAGAGGTGTGGGATATGTTTCTTAGAGGAAGGAGTTTGTTTAAGTGGAAGTCAATGTGGGTGGTAGAGAAAAGGGTTGGAGCTATATTATTGTTTAATGGTTTGCATTAGTGCCAAGAAGTGAGGTTTGCCAGGGAGAGGAAATGTTGCCTTGCAGTAGAGTGTGGTATGAGGTGAGGGAGTACAGAGGTAATAGCATTGAACAAGCGATGGTTTGGAGTAGTGTTATGTGTAAGTATCTCCTTCTCATGTGAAGCATTTTCTAAGGGTTGTTGATTTTTATAGTGTGGGGTGTGATAGGTGTATATGGTTTGAGTAGGAGATTTATTATGCAGGAGGGGGTGGAGATGATTTGCTTTATGGTGTGATGCTGCAAAGTAGGGTTACATTTTACTGTTTGTAGCTACTTGAGTTAATTGATTGAGGGCTGAGTTGTGATTGGCTATTATGTGGGTGTGGTCTAGAGGTATAAATATAATTGAAATGGGGTGTGTGGGAATGGGGGTAGGGGAAAGGAGCACAGTGAGCCTAAGCAAAGTGAAGGGTAAACAGATTGGGCTGGCCCTAGCCCCTTGTGTATCTCTTGGAGTAGAAAAAATATCAGTAAGGTAAGTTATAACTCAGATGGAAATGGAAGAGAAGAAAAGAAGAAAGGATGGCAGGAATTGTTAGAGTTATTTGCAGAGGTAACAGTTGACTTATGGAGACAGGAAAAATACTGTGCAGTGATGCAGCGGTAGCATTGTCACCTCACAGCAAGAGGTTCTCAAGTTTGATTTTTGGATGGAGTGCCTATTGTGTGGAGTCTGCATGTCCTCCTTGCATTTGTGTGGGTCTTTTCTGGGTACTCTAATTTCCTCCCACATTACAATGACATTGTCTGGAGCATTTCTCCCTGGGCCTCTGCTGAAAATTGGCTTTGTTCCAAGTTTGACTTTCCCTGTAAACAAATGTTAAATAAATAAATAAAAATAAAAAGTTAATGAGGGGACAGACAGTAGCAGAGAGGAGTGGAGAGAGAGCTAATGAGTGAGTATGTTATTAAAGATTGGAGAGGAAAAGATGAGATGCATAGCTAATAAAAGAGAATAGTAGGCAAGAATAAGAGGACTGAATTGGGTTAAGGGCTATAGTACATTTATGTAGTGGGTACCTCTAAAGCAGGACAGGAGGTATTCAATTTAAGAACAGGTAGACAGAAGGGTGATATGGGATAGAGAGTACTTGGGGATGTGAGAGGTGATCTATGAGGGAGCCGTATAGACTGAGACAGAGGAATAGAGATAAAATTAAAAGACCAGTTCAGTTACACGTACATTCACCATTTCTGGTCAAGGCTCCTGGGTAGTAGGTTCATACTTCTACTGGGTGGGAGAGATTATCCCTGAGGTTTACTTATTCTTGGGACTCTCTGGCACAACTGTGGACTAAGGTGAAGTCAGTTATGAGAGTACTTCCTAAAAAGAGGGCGAAAAGATTATATGATAAGAATAAAGTTCTTTTAATAGTAATTAGCTATACACCTAAATTTTAAGATAAGGTAAATATCTTATCTGATAATAATAGGAAGTCAAGACTTAATGCACACAATTAAAGTTACAGCCCAGCAACTCTAAATATAAAGTTCTTAAAAAAGACTAGAGGTAGCTACTTCTTAAATAGTATCCATGCAACACAGGTGCCATTAGGTACATGAACCGAGCATAACAGATTTGTGGTAGTGTGGCAGTTTGAAGCTCAGAGACAACGCCATTTTGTATTAGAAATATGTTGCACTTAGAGTTTAAGGTAGTAGATTGCTATTTTCAGTTAGGGTTAAGTTGAAATGTTACACTAAAGGAACAACTTAAGTTGATGTGGGAAATAGCATGTAGAGACACTTATGCTAATTTTGTTGGGTTATTTCACTGTGGAGACACTTCTGCCAATTTTATTGGGTTATTTTAGTGGAATTTGGGTCGGAAAAGGATGGAGAGGGGTTAGAATGAGTAAATAATATTACTGTTAATATTTTAGGCACAAAATATAGATAAATACCCCCATCTAGTGGATAAACCAGCAAATAGTCAACCACTAGGATGTTAGTGTTATAGCCAAAGGGAACGGTAATAGAATCATAAGTAGCTTCCTTGCTACAGTACAGTTCCATATGTTTACAAGGGAAATAGTATCAGAACTATTGTAGCTTTTAAGTTTCTCTTAAAAAAAGCATCTGTAAATGGGCAACTCAGTTATTCTTAGCATAGCAAGTCCACTTTTTCAGCAATATTATCGGATGAGACTAAGTTAATTATTTTTAGACAGCACATTTAACAGATTGGTGTGGTGTCCATGCTCATTGGAAACTGCCAAGAAGAAGTAGTAAGACCAAAGTGTTCAGTTATTTCATTGAGTGCTGCTGAGGTATGAGGCATCCACATGCCTTAATATACACCCTTAATGTTATCTTATTTACAGCAGCGGTTAATGTAGCCAAGGGACATTATATCAATCATCAGTACATTTGCAATCAGTAAAATATTCCAACTGTTTGTTTCTCAAATAAAAACTAATAGTTAAACATCTTACGGTTAAACAAAAGCAGCAATTGTGCCAGTAACTGTTCTTGACAATATAGCAGATAGTGATTTGCGGTGAAGAACTAATGCAGTACCAGCATGATGCGATGGCAGTTTAACCAAGGCAAACATATTGCAACTTCATTCAAGGAATCAAATATTAACAAATATTGCCAAAAGGGGTAGAGACACATAGAAATTAGTGACATGAAATGTTTACATTAACACAAGTCACTGATTACACTGCTACAAAGTCCTTAATACACTCACTCCTATAGAAATGCTCATACACCAACAGATAGATGGAGATTAAAAACAAAGCAAGTACCAAAATTGTTGCAAAAACTTTCAACTTATTCTGTACCTGAGAGGGGTTTTACAGGTCTCCGTAAACTAGCAGTATCCGTACATCACTCTGGGCCATTCATAGTAGACAGAGGAAGAATAGAGAAAAAAAGGGACCAAACTGGAAATGTTTTTTAAATGGTGCAAGGCATCATGGGAGTAGTTGGCTGAGCAATAAAAGATAGCACTATAAGAAAAAGTAACAGGAAAAGCAGGAGTAGAGAACAGGTATAATTAGATACTATACAGAAGGGGATGGGGAGGGAATAATGGCTCCGCCTGGCCCCTTGTGTTGCTCTTGAAGTAGAAAAAACAATCTGTAAGGTAAGTTATAACTGAGATGGAAATGGAAGAGTCGAAGAGAAGAAAGGATGGCAGGAGCTGTTAGAGTTATTTGCAGAGGTAACAGCTACCTTAGGGATACAGGAAAGCGTTAGTGAAGACAGAGAGAAGCGGAGAGAGAGCTACCGAGTAAGTTATTAATGAGAGGAGAGGAAAATAGAGATGAGTAGCTAATAAAAGAGGATAGTAGAAAAGAATAAAAGGATCATAGGTTCATAGGTTCATAGGTTCATACTAGGCTATCTGCCCTGGGGCAATTACAAGCCTAGCCCGATTTTGTTTGGCTTACACCACCCCTTGATTTGAGTATACTGTGCCCTTTTTAAGGTTTAGTTTACTGTGCCTCTGTCTAATAGTGACACGGAAGTAATCCCCGGGACAAACCTACGATCCCCCATCCACTCATCAAGATTCTTCTTGAAGAGATTCAGTGAGGTGCTCTGCCTAACATGAATTGGAATTCTATTCCAGAGTGAAGGGAGGCTCTGGGTTATGAATCTGTCCCTCCAGCAAGTTCTATTTATTTCTGTGCTGAGGTTCAAGTCCCTCGAGCATGTGGCTCTAAGGGATTTAGATTTACTGAGGTGGAGCATGTCCATTAATTCTGGATTGGACATAGCTTTATATGTCAGGCATAGATCGCCTCGAAGTAGGCGGTATGCAACTGAGTAGAGCTGGAGTTTTTTTAACCGAGCAGCATATGGCATCTGCTTGAGTCCCTTGATCCTCTTGGTGAGGTACTTTTGGGGTCTTTCTAATTGCTGCAGGTGTCGGGTAAGGTACATACCAAAAGGGGCATTGTATTCTATGATGGGCCTGATGAGGGATGAATAAAGGGGCACGATTACCTCTCTTGATCTAGATGTGAATCCTTTCATGATGAGGTGGGCTATGTAGAAGGTCTTTCTAACCACTTTGGCAATGTGGTTGTCAAAGGAGAGATTGCTATCAACTTGGGTCCCCAGATCCCTAATTACTTTCTCTGTACTTAATGGGTTACCACCTATGTGGTAATTTGTGGGCACATTGTTTTTGCCAAAGGGAATGACTATACACTTTTTGGCATTTAGCTTTAGACCATGGCTCTGGCACCAGTTATCCATCTCTGTGAGACCTTTTTGAAGGATGTTTGTGTCAGCTGGAGAGTCGATTATGGCGCCCAGTTTGCAGTCATCTGCGAACTTGGTGAGCCATAGTCCTCCCACGTTGGCCTATACCTCGGAAAAGTATATACTGAACAAGAGCGGTCCCAGGACAGAACCTTGTGGGACGCCACTTGTGACCAGTTTCGAGTCTGACATGGCTCCAGCAACTCTCACTCTGTGGGTTCTGTCTTTGAGCCAGTTTGCGACCCATCTTGTGACATAGGGGTTTATATTTAAGCTGGATAGCTTATCTATGATGCCCGAGTGGGGTATTGTGTCAAATGCCTTTGCTAGGTCCAGATAGGCTGTGTGGACTACCTTCCCTTCATCTATGGCTTTGGTGACTGTTTCAAAGAAGTTGACCAGGTTCAAAAGGCAAGATTTGCCCTTGACGAAGCCAAATTGGGTAAGATCTAGTGTCTGTAGGTCCCCAATGTCTTTGTTTATGAGCTCCATGATGATCCTCTCCATAACCTTGCAGACTAGGCTAGTCAGGCTTATGGGACGATAGTTTCCAGGGTCTGTAGAGGCTCCACCTTTGTGGAGTGGGACCACTGTTGCTGTACGCCATTCTGTGGGCACATATCCTGTAGTGAGGCTGAGATTGTACAGCTGTTTTATTTGAGGGATTAGTTCTTCTTGGAGTTCATGTAGAACGCAACCCGGGACGCCATCTGGTCCCATGGAAGCAGTGTTTTTTGCTTTGGAGAGGGCAGCCTTCACCTGAGCATCAGAGATGTTTGGGAGGCAGCCCTCTGCCGGGATAAATACTTGCTCTTTTTTGTGGGGGGGGGTGGAGAAGTTTGCACTGAACCTGTCTGCCAGGATATTGGCGATGTCTGTGGGTTCAGTGTATTTTTTGTCATTTAAAATCAACTCAGAACAAGTCTGGGAGTTGCATCCCAGGTTCCTAACATAACTGAAAAAGCCTTATGATTGTCTTTAGTGTCCTTTGCAATTTTTCTCTCGAAGCTGGCCTTGGAGGATTTTATGAGGGATCGTAATTTTTGCTAGTACTGATCAGAGCTGCCTTCCCTATTAGGGATTTTGCTCTATCATGTAGTAGCTTCCTCCTTCTGTTGTACAGTTTATTTATGGCTGGGGTCCACCAGACTGGATGCCTGCCTTTGGATGATTGGGTCTTGGTTTTGTTTGGGATAGCATGATCCATGCATTCCTGGAGATGTCCGTAGAATGCTTTATATAGGATTCTGCAGTTTGGGCCGTAGTTTCCACTGGCCCTGGGGCCTTGAAGGATTCCACTTCAGTTTTGAGAAGTGAGAAGTTCGCTTTTGAGAAGTTTTTCACTGTGGTTTTCTGGGTTGGGGGTGGGGTCGGGATGTGGATATCCAGTGAAATTAATTTATGGTCTGATCTTACCAATGAGGGATATACTTCTGGTATGGAGCATAGAGTACCCATGTTGGTAATGATCAGGTCTAGTATGTTATCCCCTCTTGTGGGAGTGGTGACTAGTTGTTCCATAGCATTTGAGTTTATAATTTCCAGGAACCTTTGGGCTAAGGTGCTGCGGCTTGAGTAGTGCTCCCAGTCTATGTTTGGGTAGTTGAAGTCACCCAATATAATGGTGTTTGGAGAGATCTTCATGTTCTCCAATGTTTTCAGGAAAGCCGAGTGGGATTCCTGACTTTGAGAGGGTGGTCTGTAGGATGCTATAAACTGAAAAGCAGTCTTGCCCACTGTTAGTTGCACATGGATGATCTCCGATACTTCGTGCAATGCCACTAACCTGGAGGTGTGGATATCCTTGATAAATATGGAAACTCCCCCTCCTTTTGTGGTTTGGTCCAGGTTTTGGGGCCGAAAAGCATGATATGAGGTATAACCTGGTAGTGCTGGAGTGCTCTCTGGAGCCTTGAACCAGGTTTCTGTCACTGCACAGATATCGATGTTCTCCATACTGAGGAGAGCTTCGAGTGCATGCATCTTGAGGTTAAGACTTCTGGCATTTAGCAGCATTACCCTTAGTTTCTTGTTCCTTGTGCTGTCTATGGAGGTGGGTTTGACTTTTGAGCCTTGCCTAAAAAAGGCACTATGGGGATGGCAAGAGCCTTTGCCAATATCCAAAAGCCCAGTGGTGACAGGTGCAAGCCGTCCCTAGCGAAGCAATGTGGCTTGTCGAGCATGTCATCCCAGGCTGACAGACACTGGACCCCTTTGAATGACACCAAAATTTTAGCCAATTGTTAAAATCGATCATTTTGTCTTTGTACTGTGGCATCATTCTAGGTGAGGGTAAGATGCTGCTCAAGGTCAGGGTCATACCGGCCTGGGCTACATGATCAGAGAGCTCCTCTATGTCTCTTTTCATGTAGTCCAGGGAGGTACGTCTCAGGTCATTCACACCAGCATGTACAATGACTGAGTCATATTTGTATTTGCTTTGGAGTGACCTGAGTGCTTGCGTTATGTGGCGGATCCTAGCACCCGACAGGCAGCTCACTGTGACCTTCTCTTTGTTCAGCCTGGTGAGCGGGACGTCAGTGTGTCTGACAGTAGAGTCACCTATTACAAGAGTATCAGGTGTGTTATTCAGCCTTAAGGGCTGTGGCTGCTTGGCACACTGACTTTGTGGGCTATGTGTTGTGCGTGTTTTGTTTTGGGGTAGCGTTTGCTTGGATGTCTGCTTTGGAGGTCTCTGTTGCTTAGGTAGATTTTTATTTAGAGCCTCTGAGTATGTTTTTGTGTATTTATGTGTTTGGTTTGCTGATGTGGTGGGACTATGTGATACTGGAATTGTGTTGTGTGAGGTTACCTTCTCCTCCTGACTGGTTTCACCAGTTTTGAGATGAGAGAGCTCAGCCTCCAGTTTGGCTATATGGTTGCATCTCTCACATATATTTGAACCTGTTTGGAGGAGGAGAGGGTTGTCCGTGTACATGAGACAGTTGTAACATTGCCTCAAAATTCCCAGATTCACCAGCTGGACTGGAGAGGAAACCATTGACTGACCTTTGGACATGCTAGAGTAATACAGGGAAACTGAATTAAGATGGACCAATAGGGGTCAAGGTAATCGTAGAGAGTATAAGAGTAAGTAGTGCTTATGGTTTAATAGTGCTAACTTGTAAGATTACTTATTTGGACCAGTGAAGGGCCTTAGAATGAGAATATGGTGTTTAATTTGAGAGATAGAGCAGTTCTAAGGGAAAAAGTGAAGAGCAGACTTTGTGGAGCCAGGAATAGTTTAAACCCAATTAGGCGGCACTGCCCATTGTTGCACTATGCACAAAAACGCGCAAAAACGCGCAAAAGAGGGTTTTAAAAGAGGGAGATCAAGGAGTTTGGAATTGACCCAAAATGGCCAATAAAACTACAGTTTCAAGGCAGTAACCACTCCCACAGGGGCAGGCAGGCTGCTCAATGTTTATCACTGCCACTGATGAACAGAGAGACTTCCCTTTAGCCCAAGCAAAAATGGCCTCCAAGAAACTTACAAACAGTTCAGAACAGCAAGCCTGTAACTGAACTTTTTTAAATCTCAGAAAAGTGGGAAAAAAGCAAGATTTTTTTTTTTTTTGTTTTTTTTTAAAGATAGCAGAGGTTCACAAGTATCAACAAGTTATAACAGTGCAGTAAATGACCCCACACTTGAGTGCTAGGCCAGAGACAGATAAAATGCAAGTTTTAAGAAAAAAACGATTTTAAAAATAAGTGCAAACAGGAAATTCAGTAAACAGCTCTAGGTTGTGTTCTAAATATAGTTACCAATGCAGAAATCAAGTTTAACAAGCCAGAAAATGCTCAAAGTAGGTGGCTATGCAGAAAAACTTAGCAAATAATCTGAAGAAAAATACTTAAAATCTCAAAAGTGGCTCCTTTCTTCTCTCAGCGTTTTCTCCTCTTGGTGGGTGCTTCCCCAACAGACAACAAGTCGGAAAAGATGCCAAAACCACAAGGCAATCTGGTTTTAAGAGAGGGAGATCAAGGAGTTTGGAATTGACCCAAAATGGCCAATAAAACTACAGTTTCAAGGCAGTAACCACTCCCACAGGGGCAGGCAGGCTGCTCAATGTTTATCACTGCCACTGATCAAATTGGCTTGGGGACTATAGTAAGGTTCTGTAGTGGGTACATCTAAAGCAGGACAAAAGGTATTCAGTTTAAGAGCAGGTAGATAGGTAGATCATTTTAAAAGATGGTAATTCATTTAAAGATGGTAATTCATTAAGACTAGGTGGTACAGCAGCATTTAAATTCATCTGCCACCATAACTCTCTTTTGCCTATTAGTAAATTCCATGAGCCACCCTTCAGGTTATGTTCTACTTTTTCCAATATGTTTATACAATGTATTTGTGTTTCTTTTCCTCATGTCATACATATGCTTGTATATTCTTTGATTTTCCATTCTGTTTTTCCAACATAAAACCCGAGACATTCCTGGTATAAAACTAAATACACAATACTTTGCATGTTCCCCTATGATTTTAATGGTCAGTTTTGCAACAGAAATGGACCCCCTACATATATATGTTTACAATAATTATAATTGTAGCAACCACATTTGGACATCATATGGACAGCATTATGTTTATTCTGTCTAATGTTTTCAAATATGTTTTTAAAATAGTTACCCCTCTTATAAATGACTGAGTTTATTACCTAGTTGATTACTTAAGTTGCAATTGGTAATAATCACATTTCAGTTTTTATGAATAATTTCACCTCTACTTTCACTGTCTAGTGAAAAAGTAGTAGCAAAATGTTTATCACACTTCTTAGCTCATTATGATTGCTGACTCACACCGTCAATGGTGGTGATGACAACTAAAGTGTCAGATCCTCATTTTGAGTTGTTGGTTTATTTGTGTTACATTACAATCATGGGACAACAATGGAAAGTATAATCTTGTTCTCATTTTTGTAGTGACTTCATCAGTAACAGAATTAATTAGACTTAAAGGATAGCCTCTATTGAGACACATCTTTTTTAATAATAATTGACATTCCTTGATGAAGTCATCATATAGTGATATCATCCGAGCGGCCTGGACCAATTGTTCTTTCATGACAGCCCTTTTCTGATGTAAAGGAAGTTACTAGTGTAGTGTAAAAAGAGTTGGAATATGTTGATCTCCTATATATTTGAAAAATTAACATGTGTCTAATATAATGTTTTTTAATCACAACATCCAAGTAAGAAATACAATGCTCCTCTTCTTTAAAGGTAAAGTTGAGAAAACTTGTAGTCTGATTTATGTACTCAGTATATTCTGAAATATTGTCTCTGTCATTAACCCGGAGAATAAATACATCATCAAGGTATTGTTTATATAGACACAATGGAGAGGTAAATTTACTTTTAAATATATATTTATTTTCCAATTCAATCATTATGATGTTTGCAAAAAGTGGGTCACAGGCTGCTCCCATGCTCCCATGGCTATACCTTTTAAGTGTCAGAAATATTGGCCCTCAAGAAATATATAGTTATTATTAAGTACTACTTCCATCAAGTGGGCATAAGTGCTAATTTTATCTTGGGGGTAATTGTATTTTATCCTAAGAAAATCTGAGAACCAATCCAAGTAAACACTGTGTGGGATAATACATGTTAAAAGATCTTTTACATCTATTGTCAAAATGTAATTTTGTCAAAATTATCAACTTGGTTACATTTCATGAGAAAATCACCTGAGTCTTTACATATATAGAATATTACATATATATATATAAGAATGATGCCACAGTATAAAGAAAAAAAATATCAATTTCAACAATTGGCTAAGTTTCTGGTGTCATTCAAAGGGGATCCAGTATCTATCCTCCTGGGATGACATGCTCGGCAAGCCACGTTGCTTCGCAAGAGATGGCTTGCACCTGTCACCCTTAGGCTTTTGAATACTGGCTAAGGCTTTTGCCACCCCCATAGTGCCTTTTTTAGGCAAGGCTCAAAAGACAAACCCACCACCATAAATAGCACAAGTAACCAAAAACTGAGGGTAATGCTACTCAATGCCATAAGTCTAAACCTCAAAATGCATGCACTCGAGGCACTCCTCAGTATGGAGAGCATTGTCATCTGTGCAGTAACAGAAACCTGGTTTAAGGCTCCTGAGAGCAACCCAGCACTACTAGGCTACAACTCATACCATACCATTCAGCCACAGAACCAGGACCGAAACACAAAAGGCGGGGGTGTATCCATATTCATCAAGGATACCCACATCTCCAGGTTAGTGGCGCAGCACAATGCATCAGAGATCATCCATGTGCAACTAACAATGGGAAAAACTGCAATCCAAATTGTAGCTTGCTACAGATCACCCACCATGACTCAGGACCCCCATTCCGCATTTCTGGAGACACTGGGAAATATGAAGGTCCTACTAAACACCTTAATATTGGGTGATTTCAATTACCCAAACATAAACTGGGAGAACTACTCAAGTACTAACTCCCTTGCCCATTGCTTCCTAGAATTTATAAACTCGAACACCCTGGATCAACTGGTTAACACCCCCACCAGAGGGAACAACATATTGGACCTTGTCATCACCAACATGGGCGACCGGTGTTCCATACCGGAGGTCAACCCCTCGCTGGTTAGATCAGACCATAGACTAATTACTCTGGATATCCACATTCCGCCCCCACCCCCAATCAAGGAAACCACCATGAAAAACTTTTCAAAAGCAAACTTCACGTTACTTAAGACCGAGGTGGAAAGGTTCACAGCCCCCATGCTAAAGGACTATGCTGTCCAAGCTGCTGAAACCTTTACAAAGGCACTCTATGAGCATCTGCAGGAATGCATGGATCATGCTATCCCAAGTAAAACCAAGACTCACCCCTCCAAGAAAAGGAAACCAGTCTGGTGGACCCCTGCCATAAACAAGCTATACAACAGAAGGAGGAAACTAGTACAGAAAAGAGTAAAATCCCAAGAAGGAAAGACATCCCTGTTCAGTATCAGCAAGAAACTATGATCCCTCATTAAATCATCCAAGGCTAGTTTCGAATGAAAAATTGCCAATGACTCCAAAGATAACCACAAAGCGTTCTTTAGTTATGTCAAGAACCTAAGTGGAAAACTCTCAGATCTGCTTGGAGTTAGTGAAGAATGGCACAAAATACACTGAACTGACTGATATTGCAAACATTCTGGCAGACAGGTTTAGTGCAAACTTCACCCCCTCTCACCCCCTAAAGGGCCCATAACCATACCAGAAGAATGTAGGGCCCTGTCAATCACCGACATACAGGTTAAAACAGCCCTATCCAAAGCCAAAAACATAGCTTCAATGGGACTGGATGGTGTCCCAGGCTGTGTCTTACAAGTGCTCCAAAATGAACTAACCCCTCACCTAAACACACTGTACAAATTCAGCCTCTCTACAGGCTACATACCCACAGAGTGGCACACAGCAACAGTTATCCCGCTTCACAAAGGTGGAGCCACAACGGACCCCGGGAACTATTGCCCTATAAGCCTGACTAGCCTGGTCTGCAAAGCTATGGAACACATCATCATGGAACTCATTAACAGAGACAATGGAAACCTCCAAACCTTGGACCCTACCCAGTTTGGCTTTGTTAAGCACAGAACATGCCTCCTAAACCTGGTGGACTTCTTTGAGATGGTTACCAAGGCATTAGATGAGGTAAAGGAGGTCCACACAGCCTACCTAGACCTCGCAAAGGCTTTTGACACCATTCCCCATTCTAGTATTATAGACAAGCTCACCAGCTTGAACATAAACCCCTATGTCACGAGATGGGTTGCCAACTGGCTCATGGATAGAACCCACATGGTGAGAGTTGCAGGCTCTACGTCCGACTCTAAACCGGTTACAAGTGGCATCCCCTAGGGCTCAGTCCTAGGACCACTCCTGTTCGGTATATACTTCTCAGAGGTGCAGGCAAGCATAAGAGGACTATGGCTGACCAAGTTCGCAGATGACTGCAAACTAGGGGCCATAATTGATTCTCCAGCTGATACAGACACCCTCCAGATGGGTCTCACTGAGACGGATACCTGGTGTCAAAATCATGGCTTCAAGATAAATGCCAAAACGTGCATAGTCATCCCTTTTGGAAAAAACAAAGTACCCATAAACTACCACATAGCTGGTAGTCCCTTAAATACAGAAAATGTAATAAGGGATCTGGGGACCCAAGTAGATAGTAATCTCTTCTTTGATAATCATATTGCCAAGGTGGTTAGGAAATCCTTCTATGTGGCCCACCTAATCACAAAAGGGTTTGCATCTAGAACAAAAGAGGTTATTGTGCCTCTCTATTCATCACTCATTAGACCCATCATTGAATACAACTCCCCATTTGGGATGTACCTTACAAGACACCTGCAACAGCTGGAAAGGCCACAAAAGTACCACACCAAGAGGATTACTGGCCTCAAACAGATGCCCAATGCAGCCTGACTCAAGAAACTCCAGCTGTACTCGGTTGCATGCCGCTTACTCAGTGGTGATCTCTGCCTGACATACAAGGCCATGTCCAACCCAGAATTGATGGACATGCTCCACCTAAAAAAAACAAATCCCAGAGAGCCACATGCTCTAGAGATATAAACCTCACCACAACAATAAATAGGACATGCCAGAGGGATAGATTCCTATCCCAGAGACTCCCCATGCTTTGGAACAGGATTCCAGTATACATCAGGCAGAGCCTCTCACTAACACTCTTCAAGAGAAACCTTGACAAGTGGATGGGAAACAGAAAATTTACCCTGGGGATCACTGCAGTGGCTCTGCTGGACAGTGGTGCAGGGAACTAATCTAAGGGGGTGGCAAAAGCCAACACATTCTGGCTAGGCTTATCAATGCCCTTGGGCAGATAGCCTAATACTTACCTATGAACTTATAAATATTCAATACGTTGTATGCCTATTTTGAGATTGTAATCAAGGTATTTTGTAATAGAATGCATTTTGGAGGTATCAGCATACACATTAGGTTTAAGTGAGGGATCATATAAGATTTTATGTATTTTAGGCACCCCAAAAATTGTAGCAGTAAAAGTTTTCTTAATATATAAATAGCTTTAATCTTCTGAACTAATCTGCCCTTGCATGACCGTATCAATATATCAATTTTTCGGTATGAAAATTTATTTTATTTAAAGATGTTTCACTGTATGCTCCATCAAACGGGTCTATATCAGTCCGTCGAAATGGCTGATGATCGAATACCAGATGTTTGAACTGTGAAGTGTGAACACTGATTATCGTGAAGCCGCAGGACACCAAATTCTTTCCCAAATTCTTTCCTTTTCTGTGGCTTTGAGATTATCAGGACTGTGGTGGAAAGTTATGGGTCGAGTTCAGGTAACTGTGTGACTGTATGGACGTTAGGGTTAGGGCGAAGGTTAGGTGAGTTAGGGTTACGGCATGGGTGAGGTGGGTGTGCGATAGTGACAGATTTTAGGGTTAGGGTGGGATAGGTGAGTTAGGGTTAGGGCACGGGTCAGGTGAGTGTGTGATAGTGATGGACTTTAGGGTTAGGGTTTGTGTTAAGGTAAGTGAATAGGTAGTAGTGTATGTACAGTTTAGTGTAGGGTTAGATGTAGGATTTTAAGTGTATGTGTGTGGATTGATGTTTTTTTTGTGTGCTTGTGTTGTGTGTGTGTTTCTTGGAACAACGATTTTTTTCCCTAGGAAAAAAAAAACGCTGTTCTAAGACTTCGATGTTTGTGCAATTCATGGTTTGAAGTTCGAACATATAGTGTTCGAGCTTCAGCCATTTCGGTGAACTGATATAGACCCCATCAAACAATATACTGTGCATTTTCTGCACATAGTAAAATGTATCCATTATAAAAAGTTCACCCACATCCTTTCTCATAATCCTTATGAGCAAATATCATCTAAATGTTTCTTTTGTTGAAAAGTCAAATTATACCATTTAACCACTGGCTGATATTTTAACACATATCGAATATCAGTTTCACATTTTTGCACAAAATTGTGTAAGACTGGGTGAACGGGGGGGTTATAAGCACTAGGTACTCTTAAACCACTTTGGACATCAATGTCAAGTGCATTAGAACCAAAAATAATTTCTAAACTCAGTTTCTAACATATAATTTTAGTTCACTAAGTATATCTGTAATATTAGCTTGTTTTAACAAGAATGTTAAACCCTTATTATAAAAAAAAATGGGTCCACTTCTTAAAGTCGAAATACTGAAATCTCGAATTTCAGTATTTCAAGTCGAGAATTCTGAAAGCCCACATAACTGAAAACACATAATACCAAACCCCAAAATAACGAAAAAAAACCCAAAACATCCTAACCTCCCCCCACATAATACTACCGTAAATTTCCCCCTACATAATACTACCTTACATTTAAGCAGGGGGGCAAGCCCCCTTGCATTCCCCATGTGGGGGGCTGCATCCCCCCACCCCTACTATATATATATATATATATATATATATATATATATATATATATATATATATATATATATACCAACTCCGAGGTCACACTAATTACAAAAAATTAAAAAAAACATAAACGCACCCTTACCTGCCCTACACTCCCATTGCAGTCATATTTACACTCACTAATAATACCCACACACACTACACACATACTAAAATCACCACCTACAGCACTCACACACATACAGTCTCAACTACGTACCCCAACCTACCCCTAAAACTCCCCACAAAAACTAAAAACAAACATTTCTACCCAAAACCCTCAAACATTAAACACCTGAATATCCGTACATAAATGAACATCAGCCGCCATAGCATAGTACCCTTAAAGAGACAGCACACATTCACACACATACCACACTACACGTATCGTGCATTCAGGAAACTGACACTCGACAAAGTGCAGTTTCAAAAAACTGCACTTACTACATTATGGTCTTGAAATACTGAAATTCAAGATTTCAGTATTTCGAAATATAAAAGTGGACCCAAAAATAAATAACACGATGGTGCCACAAATGGCAGCCTTGGTTCAGTGCTCTGTAATATTGTGTTTGTTTTTGTTTATTTGTCCTGTCATGTGGTGTTCAACTTTAATTAGGTATACCTGGTAAGAATTGTTTTCCTCATGTGATTTGACACCAGATTTTGCACAATTAAGAACTTTTCTGGATATCTAAGCTGGGGGAGCAGCAGCTGTCAGCAGCAGATCTAGAAACAGGTACCATAAAAGAGGGAAGTCTCTCTGACCACTGTTTAATTAATTTGCTTCCAACTTATAGGAACAAGATAAAATCTGCTAAACCTGTGAGGAAGTGGACTAGTGAGCCAAAGTTGAAGCTGCAAGTCTACTTTGATTGTATGGATTGGGGTGTCTTTGAAGATACTGCTGCTACTTACATGAACTGGCAGACACAGTATAATATTTTGTTAACTTTTCTGAAGATATGTGTAAATCCACCATGAGCTTGTTAAAATTTAACAACAGCAAATCATGATTTACTGCTTAATTAAAGCAGCTTCATCAAGCCAAGGAAGCTGCCTCTAGAAGTGGGGCTAGAACACTGTTTATATAGGCAAGGAACACACCAACAAAAGAAATCAGATTGGCTAGAAAGAGCTACTCTGAAAAGCTGAAAAATCAGTTTTTAGCCAATGACCCTGCATCTGTGTGGAAAGGACTACAAAACATTACAAATTACAGGAAAGCATTCCTCCATATTGCAGTAAATCACCAGTTGACTGAGGATTTGAATACTTTCTACTGCAGGTTTGAAAAGCCTCAGAGTACAAATGATACTGTTTCCAGCCATCTCAGTGTACAAACCTATATGACTTTCTCCCATACTCATTTTCCCACTCAACCTGCATTAAATATCTCTCAGGAGGATGTGTGTCAGCTTTATAAAGGACAGCATATTAACAGAGCAACAGGTCTAGATGGGGTTTCAACCTCCTGCTTAAAAATCTGTGCTCTTCAACTGGCCCCTGTTTTTACTTGGATTTTCAACAAATCTTTAGTGTTGTGTGAAGTTCCTTTATGCTTCAAACAAGCCACAATTATTCCAGTCCCTAAAAAATCCTGTATAACTGGACTGAATGATTATAGGCATGTTGGTCTGACATCTGTAGTCATGAAGACATTTGAGAGACTGGAGTTAGCTCACCTGAAGGACATCAATACTCTTCAGTTTGCTTACAGCGAGAGAGATAACTGGTCAGTGAATGATGCAGTTAATATGGGTCTGCAGTATATCCTGAACATCTTCACAACTCAGGGACATATGAAAGGATTTTGTTTGTGGACTTCAGCTCTGAATTCAATACAATAATTCTGGAACTCCTCCACTCAAAACTCACATAGCTTGCTATCCCTCCCTCCACCTGTCAATGGTTCACCAGTTTCCTGACCAACAGGAAACAAGTGAAAAGGGAAATTTACATCTAGCTATCACATGAACAACATGGGTGCTCCCCGGGATGTGTGGTCTCCCCACTGCTCTTCTCCCTTTACACTAATGACTGCACCTCTAAGGATCCCTCTGTTAATCTTATTAAATATGTGGATGACATAACCATCATTGGGATCATCAGGAACGGTGATGAGTCCACATACAGATGGGAGGTTGAGTGTCTGATCCTTTGGTGTAGTCAGAACCATCTGGAGCTAAACACTCTTAAAACAGTGGAAATGACAATGGACTTTAGGATAGGTCCCACAATATCATCTCCCCTCTACATACTTAATACTGCTGTGTCAATTGTGGAATTTTTTGCATTTCTGGGATCCATAATCTCCTGGACTTAAAATGTGAGGCCAATGTTGGGTCCATCATAAAACACACAACAGTGGATGTACTTTCTGTGACAGCTGAGGAAATTCAACCTCCCACTGGAGCTGCTGATTCAGGTTAACACAACAGTTACTAAGTCTGTTCTCAGTTCATCCATAACTGTGGTTCTGAACAGTTACTAAACATGACAAAAACAGGCTACAATGAATAGTTAGGTCTGCTGAAAACATTATTGGTGCTAGTCTGCCCTCCTTATAGGACCTGTATTATTCCAGAGTCATGAAACAGGCAAGGAGAATTATCACTGACCCCTCATAGCCAGGCCACTACCTTTTTTGAATGTCTTCCATTGGCCAGTTGTTACAGATTAATATATGCCAAAATAAGCAGATATAAGAACAGTTTCTTCCAACAGGCCATTAAGCTCAAAAATGGTAACTCAGCTTGATTTAGGCTTGATATCCCCCTCCCCCTCAGGCCCTTCAGGGGTTTGTAATATTGTTTACATATTGTTAATATTATTTTTCAGCATTTATTTCTGAATCTCTTGCAGTGAGTTGCACTCTGCATGCTGTATGCATATGCATATGTGGGTGTCTACTTCAGTAGACTGAATCTGCATTTAATTGAATCTTACTTAACCGAGATGACAACATCGAAATCTTATTTCAATGAATGTTCATATCACTGGAATTTTAATCTGGGAAAGTAGGCAGTCGGCCAACATTAATAAACAAACACACCAAAGCATATCAAATCCACCCAAGTGAGGGGCTTTGCCCCCCCCACACCTCCCTAACTAAATATAGCAACTCTGAGATCACACCATAGTGGGGAAAAGTGCAAATTTACTCATGTTGGCCAACTGCCTCCTTTCCCAGATTAAAATTCTGGTGATGTGCATGTTCATTAAAATAAACTTTGAATTGTGTCGTCTTGGTTAAGTAAGCTTCGATTAAATGGAATTTTATTCTACTGATGTAGACTCCAATATGTACATTTCCTGTTTTGTTCTTTCTCTCTGTTGTGTGATGAATAGTTATGTGTATATTGATTATGTAACTTATACTTGGAGAGTCAACAAAACCGGAGCCAAATTCCTTGTATGGGTACATACTTGGCCAATAAGTATGATTCTGATTCTGATTTTGCTGGTACAAAGCAAAAACCTTTGCAAAGTAACTCAGCATATGCCTGATTTTTAACATAACAAAAATTATATACTCTAAAATTACCAGATTCATTAGATATAATGTTGCACAGCTTCTGGCCAGTAATTGTTCCTCTTATTTTTCAATCAGTTCAACTATAAATTCACACAGACTGCAGACAGGAAACTCCTGAGCATATCTAAACAATCCTAGCTTGGTTTGTGATTTACTGTGGAATTAACTAGTAAGAGAAGTTTCATTTGAATTTATATTGTATTTGTTATCACTGTTTTCAACTTTTTGTAGGTAGGACTGGATAGCTTGTTAACAAGATTTACTTTGATTCATATTTTTGTTGTTTTACCTTTAATTTCATTGTTGGTTGTTAGAAAGGGAGAGGTTTTAGACAGACAATTACAACTTTTGTCTGGCTTGCAGAACTTGTATGGTCAGAACAACTTTACTGTATTTCATTTATTATTTAGTTGTATATTGCTGATGTGATTTTTTTGTCATAGAAGTTGATTTAAGTTCTCTTTGAACTCTGTACTTACTGTTTTTGATGATTCTTTTCTTTTACAATATTTTATTCATTTGAAGCTGAATATGGATTCCTTAAATGAATATGCAATTAATGATTTGCTAATGCAGAAATATGTTGTACAGTATAATAAATGATATGCATATTTAAAGGTAACAGCTGATAACACTAGTGGTCTGTGTTCCTCGTGTCAAAAGCTGGATGATTTGCTTACCATTGTTAGAAGCAAATCTAGACTTAATGATGATGATTGCACTTGTGCAATTGGCATGGCTTGGAGAACTGTTGTTTCACATATTAATGCCTGGACTGATGAATTAAATAATGTTAGGCATAGAACAAATAGAACAGATTTAGGAAATGATGCATCTATTATCTGCAAAGATCATTCACGCCTATGAAACAAGATGATGCCCCTGACAGCTTTGGAATTCTGGATGCAAGTATTCAGCAATCTGAGGATCCGGTTTGTTTAGAAGGAAACAAAGAAAGAAAGAAAGAAAGGAAGAAGTCTTCAACAAATAACAAGGAAGAAAAAGAAACTGATTAATGACAGTAAAGGAAAGAAACTACATAGTAAAAAGGATTCTGCTTTGTTATCTAACACACTAGTGACAGGGAATGAAGATATCTGTCTATCAGAAAACCCTCAGTCTAAGAAAAAGGCATCATCTTTCCAATGGAAACGGTAGAAAAAATAGGCAAGGAGCTGGTGAAAAAGAAGAAATCAAAACTGAACGTGGAAGGATTGAAGAACATTACTGTAAGAAAAAAGAAGAGAAAGACAGATGTTGACTACATGGCTCAAGCTGTGGATTTACAACACCAGCTGGATGAGAATTTAATACACAATAAAAACAGTGTGATTAATAAGACTAATGGTGATGAAGGGTAGTTAGATTGGTACTAAGCTAACTGCCCTTGTGAGCCCATTTAAGCTAAGCTAGCCTTGCAATTTTGTGAGACTCAAACCCTGCACCTGGTGATTGCAAGGCAAACACCTTAACCATTAGGCCACCCTCCCAACTATCTATCTTTCATAACAATTGATAGAGCAGATATTAGTGTACTAAAAGCTGAAGATTCTTCAGAGCTAGCCAAAAAGATATTCTTATAATTGGAGATTCAATTATTAGAGGAACTGATACTTATATTTGCAGAGAAAATAATGAACATCAAATAGTGTTGTGCTTGCTAGGAGCAAAAATAGAAGATGTGAGACAAGCCTTGGAATGCCTTAATGTAAGGAAGTATGGATCTGTTTTTATTCATATTGGTACAAATTATGTCATTCTCAAAGATTCTCTGACAATTAGTAGGGAACTGACAGCCCTTAGATAGTACAGCTAGTACTGGTGTTAGGACATATTTTTCACAAATCACCTATAGAAAGGATAGTCAGGTCACTGTGAATGAAAAGACTTTTGGGGTAAATACCTACATGGAAAAATGTCCTGTTTTAAAAAATGGAAATTTGTAGTGCATCCAAGCCTAGTTTTGGGCACATATGTATTCAGATAGGATGCCGTGCATTTGTCAAGATAAGGGAAGAGAATTTTTGCAGCAGATATTTTGCAATACTTTACAAATACTAGGCAGGATTTTTGCCAGGTCAAAAATTTAACAGCTCACAGATAGAAACATTTGATGCATCTCTGATGTTTCTTAATGATAGGAGCATTAATAATACATTTTTACTGGAAAATTTGCTAATTTCCCACAAGATTGATATTGTTATTGTTTGTGAAACATGGTTAAAAAACAATGACTGGAAACCAGGGTATAAATGCTTTTTACTGTTACAGACATTCCAACAAAAAATCAGGTGGAGGTGTTATGACAGGGGTTAAAGATAATTATGAGACCTGTGATTATTACATGTTCAATGATAACACCAATAATATAGACTGTGTAACTGTGACAATAAAGACAATACTGGAACATTTAACAATTGTTGATATACCACCAAAGTCAAGTGCAGATGACCTAGAGGAATTCATACATTTCTTACATGAAACACAGGAAGGAAGAATAATATTAGCTGGGGACTTAAATTTACCAGAAACAAATTGGAATAATATGGATTCAACAACATTAGTAAGGAAATTATTCATAATGTATATTCAGGAATGACAATTGTTTCAGCTTGTAAAACAAACCTACCAGGGTACAGAACATACTAGACATTCTTTGTATACCTAAAGAAATTACTGTTACTTCAAGTGAAGTTTTACCACCATTGATGTGCAGTGATCATGGGATTATAAAGCCTAATTTGTTATTAGATAATTCTGCCAAACTTGAAATCTAAACCAATGCACAGAAGGTTAATTACAGTTTATATGGAAGCAAAACAGTCAATATGTAAAACTAACTGGAGTGAGATGTTCGGTTGGAAAACTGCAGATGGAATGTAGAAAGATTTAAAAGAGAAATTGTTTGAGTGCAAAAAATAAAAAAAAAATGTTTAACATCAGCATCTAGGCATACAGCATCAGGGGGATATATTTCCATAAGAACAAGATATCTGATTAAGGTGAGAGACAAACAATATAATAAATGGGAAGAGAAGTTGAACTACAACTTTGAAAACTGAAATAAGCAAGCTGGACAAACAGATTAAGCATAGTGAGACAAGATCAAGAGAAATTTGAAGAAAATTTATATAAAGATATTGAGCATAACAGGAAACCATTTTATAGATACATAAGATGCAGAAGGAGTAAAGACATACACATTGATAAACTGTGTGCATATTCTAAAAATTATTCTCAGAAACAACAGATTATAGATATATTGACAAAATCTTATGGAAAACTGTTTGGCTCCACAAAATGGGTGATACGTTGTCTTAGTGACATCCAGATAACCCCAGATACGGGAACAAATTAGATTATATTGAAAAAGAACTGTGCAAACTGGATCCAAACAAAACACAGGGAGGAGATGGAATTAGTAACAATGACCTGAGAACACTTCGGCAAGAACTTACGGTACCGTTATATCTTTTATTCACTAGGTCATATAAATATGGGGATATTCCTCAAGATTGGAGACATGTGTTTATTAAACCTGTTTTTAAAGGAAAGGGGAGTAGGACAAACCCAGAGTCATATAGACCCTTAAGTCTACTTTCATGTTGTAGAAAAATAATGGAGAAGGTAATATTGGATAAGTTATTATCAGAACTGGATAGGTTGGGACTTGAAACCATATATCTGTATGCATATGTTGAAAATATATCTATTACCACCTGTAACATGATGTTCTATAACAATATACTAACAGCTAGGAATGAAAAATTGTGCTGTGATATGATTTATATAGATTTAACTTCAGCATTTGACAGGGTCATACACAAAACACTGATCAATAAATTAGAACAACTAGGTATTGATGGACTTTTGATAAGATGGATAGCTGCATGGCTTACAAATAGGACATGGCAAGTATCAAACAGCAACTGGACAGGTGAAATCCTTGGGTACACTCAAGAGTGTCCCACAGGGATCTGTCTTAGACTCTTACTTGTTTAGACTGTATCTTTTATTCCTAAAGTTTTCATCTGAGGTGTTCTACAGTCTATATGCAGATGACCTTGAAATTGGGTAAACTGATTATATATGTTACAGATAAGGCATGTCTGCAAAATAACTTGACCTAATTGACCATTTGGGCACAGGAGAATAATATGGTGATAACTACATCAAAAAGTAAGTATATGAGATTTGGGAGAAATAGATTGAAATGTGAATATTTAATACAGCACACAGTGATTGAAACTGTAGACTCATTTAAGGACCTGGGTATATGGGTAGATTCAGCTATGAGTTTTTCTAATCACATCAACCAATTGGTGAATGATAGTTATAGAACTATAGGTTGTATAAAAAGATTTATAAAGTATAGGAAATCAAAATTGATGAAGTCATTGTCTGTTAGTTACATTAGACCCAAACTTGAGTATGGAATGACAATATGGAAACCCTATAAGAAAACAAGCATGATTAAACTGGAAAGAGTACAGCAGAAATATACCAAGAGCATCTATGGATGTGAAAATTTAAGTTATTATGAAAGACTAAAATATCTGAACTTGTAAAGTGTCCCTTACAGATATCTAAGTTCGACTTTGTTAAAGGCAGATCATGTCTCCTAAACCTACTAGACTTCTTCAAGACAGTCACAAAGGCTATAGATGAGGAAAAGGTGGTCCACACAGCCTACCTAGACCTCGCAAAGGCCTTCAACACCATCCCCTACTCAGATATCATAGACAAATTCACCAACCTGAGCATAAACCCCTACGTCACGAGATGGGTTGCCAACTGGCTCATGGACAGAACCCACACAGTGAGAATTGCTGACTCCAGGTCTAACTCCAAACCAGTAACTAGTGGGGGTCCCCCAGGGTTCAGTCCTGGGATCTTGCCTGTTCGGTATATACTTCTCCGAGGAGCAGGTAAACACAGGTGGACTATGGCTGACCAAATTCGCAGATGATTGCAAACTGGGTGCCATAATCAATTCACCTTCTGACACAGACATCCTCCAAAAGGGTCTCACAGAGATGGATGCCTGGTGTCAAAACCATGGTCTCAAACTAAATGCCAAAACGTGCATTGTCATCCCCTTCAGCAAAAACAAAGTACCCATGAACTACCACATAGGTGGCAGTCCTCTTAACATGGAAAGTGTTATAAGGGATCTTGGACCTAAGTGGATAGTAACCTCTCCTTTGATAATCACATTGCCAAAGTGGTTAGAAGGTCCTTCTATGTGGCCCACCTAATCTCAAAAGGGTTTGCTTCTAGATCAAAATAAGTCATTGTGCCCCTCTTCTCATCACTCATTAGACCCATTATTGAGTACAATGCCCTATTTGGGATGTACCTCACGAGACACCTTCAACAGCTGTACCTCACCAAGAGGATTACAGACCTGAAACAGATGTCCTATGCAGCCCGACTAAAGAAACTTCAGCTGTACTTGGTTGCATACCGCCTACTCAGAGGTGATCTCTGCCTGACATACAAGGCTATGTCAGACTCAGAATTGATGGACATGCTCCACATTTAAAAAAAAGCAATCTACCCGAGCTACGCAATCTAGGGATCTAAATGTCACCACAACAATGAACAGGATATGCTGGAGGGATAGATTCCTGTCCCAGAGACCTCCCATGCTCTGGAACAAGATTTCAATCTACATTAGGCAGAGCTTCTCATTAGCACTCTTCAAGAGAAACCTTGATGAGTGGATGTGAAACAGAAAATTTGCCCCGGGGATCACTTCAATGGCGCTGCTAGACAGAGGTTCCGGAAATTAATATACAAGGATGGCAAAAGCCAACACATGCTAGCTAGGCTTACAAATGCCCCCAGGCAGATAGCCTAGTACCTACCTATGTACCTATGAGGAGATCTTATTCAGATATATAGGGCATTTAGTGACAACTACTTCTGGGAATGCTTGAGGTTATCAAAATGTACTAGAGAATCATCAGACAACCTGTGTAGAAGATTTTATAGGAATGAGAAGTGTACTAATTGATTCTCTGACAGAGTAGCTGATGCTTGGAACAGACTACCAAATTACATTAAAGCAAGTACTAGTTTAGATATTTTTAAGAACACCCTGGACACTTATTATGGGAACAAGCATTTTGGTATATTGGCAAGCTAGAAGGGCATTAATGCCAGTACTTGAAATAGTTGTATGCATGTAGGTATGTATGCAAGCATCAAAGAGGAGAGATAATCCAAGGGGAATGATTCATTGCCATTATCAGTTTTCATCTGGGTATTGCACTGAGCAAGTCCTTGTGGTTTTGGTTATGTTTAATAAGAAGTTCTATTAAATTACACCCGTGTCAATCAAACAATTGTAATAAGTTATGGTATAAAGCAGAATGCTGTTGCAGTCCAGTGGGGAACTTCCAGAAGTGAAGACCCTTCAGCACTCATTTCATTTGATAGACTCAACAAAATAAGTTGTAATTTTATAAATTTTAGCAATTTTTTCTTGAGCTCACATAGTTGTTTGTTAAGGGAACTTGTCCATTGTACTGGAGAGGTGGAATCCATTTGCTTCTTACACCATTCATTAAGGTTTTGAATATGGAGCAAAATCCACTTCCATTGGCTTATGGTTCTATGATGAATCAAGGCCGCCCCTCTCCATTACAGGGTCTATATTACCTTATCAAAAAGCCATAATATTGAACGGCTTTTCATTGAACCCGAAAAGTCGAAAGCTGAAAATAGTGAAAACACGAATGAGCAAATGTTTTCCCTGGGAAAGAAATTGCTAGCCCTACCACCAACTGCACACTAATCTAAACATAACAAAGTGGGGGACTTTGCCCCACACCCCCCGATGTACCCCCCTAACTAAATATACCAACTCCGAGATTGCACTACAGTGGGAAAAAGGGAAAACTCACAAGGCCAAGTGGTTTCTTTCACAGGGAAAAAATTTGCTCATTTGTGTTTTTGCAATTTTCAGCTTTCGACTTTTCAGGTTCGATAAAAAGCCATTTGATATTACAGCTTTTCGATAAGGTAATAGGAACCCCCATTACAGATATTAATTGTGGTTGTTGACCTTGTGGTATATCCTCATCATCTTGAGTATTGTCATTATAGGACAGCCCAGTATTCATACTTTGTACATTCCTGTCCATAGAAGGAGGACAAGAGTACTCAAAGATAAAAATACATGTTGTATGCTGGGACAGCTTCTTTCTTGGTCTAACTTTTGGTTACATTTATTAACTGTCCAAATGTTATATTGATACTGCACTGAAACTATTTGCTTTACAGGTACTGAACTTTGAACTACTCATTTAGATTATCTGTAGCTGCTACATTGACTGTGCCCAGCTCTATTGGATTAAACAATCAGTTGTTCATTGTTTTTACTACTTTGCTAGAGACCATAGTAGTCTACTGGGTAAAGATAGATTATTTAAATGTGCCACTTGTTCTGATTACCTTACTGATGCTGTGTACCTCTAAAACTTTTATATTATTTCTGTTGAGCATATTAGCCAAATTGTTATTCATATTATTGTATCCTTTAGCCATATTCCATCACAAGTTAGCTGGTGGGGTACATATGACATCTAGAGAAAGAGGTCTAGAATGCATGGTTCCAATTTACCCACAATCCATTGTTAAATATGAATAGCCATTTTCCTAATTTCCCTATGAGCAAATAAATGCCACAGTCTAATAGCATATTTACATGTCCTGGCACTATGCACAACACAGAGAATAACTCAGTTTCTCCTGTTAAATGATGATGAGTTTGGATGAAATGTTAGTATACTACAGTGTAACAAATCAAGTCAATAGCTAAAAATACAACAGAAGTGAGAAAATGGCACAGACATCTGTGCCTTAGTAAAACAAAAAAACAGAATTGTATAATAATTCAAGAACAGGCAAGTACAAGTATTGCACTGATAAGAGATTTGCATTTAATTTAGAACTTATTTCAAATTTTACAGTCAAAAGCATCGACAACCATTTGCTAAACAAAATAAAATACTCCCATAATGAAAAAAGAAAAATTCAGCAAGAACAGTAACTTTCTCTTCGTTTGAAATGCTTATCTATTGAAAATCCATCTGGCAACCCATTAAACTAAAATAGATGTTCTGGGATTCATAATTAAATAGAATTAGTGACACACTAATTAGCAGCTTTGTGAAGGGAGCAAGGATTTAAAAGAAAAATATATAATACATTTGCTAAAAGCCTCGGACAGCCCACAGGACACAAGAGCCCCTTTTTCAGGAGCAGCCCAAAAGTACTACCAGATGAAATAGCTGGGTCAGAGTCACACAAAAAAAGTAAAGCTGAGGAAACAAACTTTGTACTGCAGGAGGAAGCATATAAACAGCTCATAGTCTTACTCATCTGCACTAAGTGTCTGACAAACAACTGTAACCCAAATCCAGTGCATTTCACACCTGCAAAAACAAAGTAAAGTATATTCACAGTTAAATTTAACACTAAACTTGTAGCCTTCATGATGTGTAATTTATGCATAGCTAAACAATAAACACACTGCCAACATTCAACAAAAGATGGAAATTAAGGGTCATAGCCAAAGATGCCTCATAAGATGATGCTTCTGTTTACTACAGTAGATCTTTCTTTTATACCATAACTATTCTAGAATGGAGGAACAATGTATTTATACAGTACATATAGAAGTGACCATTAATTACAACCCCTTGTATGATTGTGCACAGATCAAATTTTTTTTTGCAATCAAATGAATGAATGAGCAAATGCATAAATGATGTGATGATATGCATCTGTTAGGCCCACATTATCAGAAGGTTTCTCTGAGGGAATGAGAGGTAACAGAATCAGAAGGGTCAACTTCTAGAATTTAGAACTTCCTCATAAAGATTTAGGAAGGAAAGATCTAGAACTATTCTTTGGTACCAGAAGCACTGTGGAAAAAAAGCATTTTCCCTGTAGATTTGAAGGTACTGGTTCTATGGTCCAAAGAGTAAATGCTGAAGAACCTGAGGAAAATACAATATTTTGGTTTGCAGGGTGTGGAGGAACTCCAGTGAAAATATATTTTTGGATCAAGTGCCAATTTTACTCCTCCTGAACCTTTAACACCCATGAGTTTGACACAATCTGTTGCCAAGAGGCAAGTGCAGAGCTAGTTGTGACAAATTTTTGAGAGATTGGGGGTGGGGGGATAAGAAGAAGAATGCTGGTATAGTCATTCTGAAAAGGTAGATTGTCCCTTAAAAGGAAAAAAATGTTTTAATTGAGCCCCTCCTGCCCTCTCTTACTGATTCACTATTTGACTTGAGATGGTAGAGCTTGTTTATTCTGTTCTTAGCCATGAAAGAGGGTCTGGGAGATTTATTAATTTTTATACACATGTGCACTTATCAATATTGACCAATTTTAGGCTCAGCTTAGGTGAAACACAAACATTTCATAAACAGAATATACAGAATTGTAAGGTATAACAGAGTAGTTCAGACAAGTCACATAGACTAACTGTATATATTACTTCTAGTGAAGAAGGAACGTGCAGTGTACAGTTAAGTGGAGTGTAACATACAATATATACATTAGTTTCTAAAATGGATGAACCTTCAGTAAATTTGAGAAAGAAGTCCAGACATGGAAAGGAGATAGGGATAGTATGTTAGGTGATATGTCCTTTGTTAAAGCAGGAGTTGATTTCTGAATTTGGAGTAAGTTGTTGATTTCGTTTAAGTAGATCGGGAGAGCTTGCCAAAGAGAAGGTGCCTGAGAGGAGAATGCATGTGTAGTGCTGTGGAGTTTGGTTCCAATGACAGTTGATGCAGCTTGTGAGTATTGTCTCAGGTTATATGAGAATGGTTTGTTTTCATGAAGTCTAGCTGCAAGGGAGATTTGTATGTGTGATCATGTAATAAGTTAGAAACTCCATAAATTATTTTCTCTCTGAGGACCTGAGTAGCAAATGGGCTTAATAAAATCTCTTTACCCATGATGTATAATGTCTGCAACTACAATTATGTCAACATGATTTGTGATGTATAATGTTTGCAACTAAAATTATGTCAATATAATTTTTCATTAATATAAATGTATGATTGCCTATGTCATACATGATAATTTAATAAAGATGTTTCTTGTTTAAATTTAAAAAAATAAATAAAATCTCTTTACCCAAGCCTGAGTTCAAAATTTCACACTTTTTCATCATCCAAAAAGTGTTGGCAACATACCCAGACAAACAACCTCAAAACCGAAGCAGAAGCCCAAAACAAAGCATCTGCGCAGCCGTACTTATTGCTTAAAGCATATTTAGATAAATCAGACATAGTGGAAATAATGAAATTGAGATAAGCCCTGCTTTTGGGGGGAAGAGTGGTAGATTTCTCAAACTGTTTGTGCAAAAAAGCAGAAGCTTACACTTACAAGTAAGATAGTTAACAATTCTATACGTCGAAATGGAAAAAGAAAAATTTCCCTTAGTAAATCTATCTGAAATGTTCCCCTCTGTGACTGGGGAGGCAAGGGCTAGATGATCCCTGAAGACTGTTACCTACTGGTTTAGGTATCAAGGTAACCACAGAGCCAGACATAGGGTTAGAAGACGAGTGTTGATTATTGGTTTGAAAAACCTTGTAAAGCCTGTCTTATTTATTGGGAACTGAAGTGTATGAATACAAGATGTTACAACTAACCTTATCTATCACTGCCAAGGTGTGCACTAGAGTAGGAATAAACATAGAATGAGACAACATATCATAATGTCACCTCAATTGAGGGGGAGCATCTGTTTGTTCCCCTAAAAAGCAGCTCATTCATCCTGGCAATAATCTGAGAAACACATTTCTCCAAAGGAGGATGTGAAGACCAAGTTTCTATATTATATTGATGGTGCAGTGGTGCAGTGGTAGCATTGTCATCTCACAGGAAGAGGTTTTCCAGTTCAATTCTCAGCTGGAGAGTCTTCTGTGTAGAGTCTGCATGTCCTCCTTGCATGTGTGTGGGTTTTTTTCCATGTGCTCCAGTTTCCTTCCACGTTATGAAGACATGCATCTGGAGCATTTCTACCTGGGCCTCCACTGAAAATTGGCTAAGTTCCAAGTTGGACTTTCCCAGTAAACAAATGTTAAATAAATATACTAAAACAGTTTTGAGCATAGAATATGCATAAAATTAATGTGTATCTCTGTCTATATCTGAATCTTAGGAACATTTTGACTGGCATGATTTATAGGTAATGTATGCAGTGTACCAGGAATGAAGGTTTATAACAAGTTTTTGGCTAAGGTAAGAATTGTCTTTTCTTATAGATAGCATGTCTTGTGATAATGTTTAACTTTTTGTTTTTGACTTTACCAGTGTCTGTAATGACAGACTTGGAGAAGAAGTAACTGCCCATCAAGAGGTCTCTTCTCCTGGACACATTCTGCAGCAGTCCCTGGAAAATCTCCATGCTTAAGTAAAGATGTTTCTCCAATATCTGGATAGGACAGTCAAAGAAGACGTAGCTGACCCCAAGTCTGTGGTGGCTGAAAGGACTACTCCAAAGGAAGCCAGAGACGTACATGAGTGGTCTGAGTAAAAACTGCTGGACACTGTAGAGTCACACACCAGCAGATGAGTCAAACACTGAGCCTGTAAAGTCAGTAAGGGTTTTGTGATAAGTTGTTCTTTTTCTTCTAGCAACACAAAATTCAGACCAGCAGGAGTGGGGTTCCCCACCCCCAATAAAACACTTCACCACAAAAAACTTTTCATAAAACACAAAAAAAAGGTTTACTCCTGTACATTTCATCTTTAATTAAGCTTCTAAATTAGATGAAGCTAAACATGGTGATCCCTTATATGAGGTATCAGAGGCAAAAAATAAAGTGGGATGATTCCTCTCTGATAATTTGCATCTGAACAGAGAAACCAGGCAAGGATGTCCTTTTTCCCTTTGTTATTTGCATTATATTTAGAGCCATTGGCAAAGAAAATAAGGGACTCAGAAATTCAAGGATATAATTGGTATGCTAGTCAAGAAAAGCTGGTCTTATTTGCAGATGATATTATTTTGTACCTGATAAAACCAGAAAATGGCATCTCAGGGTTGTGGAATATTCTGAGACAGTTTCAGATCTTTTCATGATATAAAATTAATGAAGACAAAACAAATGCTATTGCTGTAAACTATGCAACCACACATAAATTGGTTCAGCAATAACCATATTTATGGGGACATGATAAAATGAAATATTTAGGAATATGGGTTAAAAAATATTCTGTTATGGCAGCTAAAGATATGTGGTAAAAGACTAAACAAAAGATAATACAAGAAGTGAGAAATTGGAAGGTCTTGTTTATGGATGTGGATAGCAAAATACAAACAGTGAGAATGTTTTAGTCCCTTTAGTTTTATATACATGTGAGACATATTTTATCAATCAGAGAAGAAGTTGTGGAAAGTAATTAATAAGGAACTGAAGGATTTTTTCTGGGAGTGGAAGAGGGCAAGGGTTAAATGGGATAAATTGATCCTTCCAATACAACAAGGTGGTTTAGGATTACCTGATTTGAAGTGATATTTTAGAGCTATACAGGTAAGGCTCATATACATAACACATGCAGAAACCTATAATTCACAGTGGAAACAGGTGATGATGACGCAGGGAGAAAAATTCAAGAAATGAGACAATGGAATTTTGGATGCAGATCCTTAAGGAGAATAACAACCATACAGAATTTATATTTATAAAGTATCAGAAAGTATTCTAAGTATAGTAAACAGGAAAAACACTTCACACTGTGTACTGAGCAGAAAATGGCAGCAAAAATACCTTTGTAGTCTGACAAGGGGTATCTTTTTTTAGTTGAATCTAGAACAGAAGCTGCTGTTTAAAAAGGGATAATCAGTGGGGCATATAAAATATTGCATGATAGCTATAGGAATCAATGAGAGGAGGTTATAAAAGATTGGGAAGAGGGATTGGATAAACAATTTAGAGGGAAATGATGGGAAAGCATATGTGGCTCCAAAATATGCAACAAAATCTAGAAGATTCATTTTTTTCCCCTTGAAAGTGCTTGTATAGGTATTTTTATATTCCAAGCAGACTCTAAGAATTTTTCCACAGGCACTTGGCAAACGTTGGAGGTGTGATAGGTAGGAAAGAGGTAACTGGGAACATATGCTGTGGGTGTATGATGAATTGGTAGACTTTAAAAATTCCATACAGAGCACTCCGTCAGAAATACTGGGCAAGCAAATGGGTGTAACTAAGAAAATTATTTTCTGAGCTGGGACAGAGGATCTGAATTGCCTGTACATTACATAGTAAGGCCTTGTTAAGTTTAAATCTGGTGACTGTCAAAAAAACATTTACTAGAAAATGGAAATCAAACTCTAACCCAACTGTATATGAAGTAATGAATATTGTAAAAGAAATAAAAGAACCGGAACTAGGATCTTTAGAAAAGGATAGGAGTAAATTACATAGAAGAAAATGGAAATTGTGGGAAAAAACAAATGCAGAATATTTTGGAGAAGAGGTGAGGTGTAGGGAAAGGCAGGAATTGATCAGTTGTAATGCTGGATTGTTGATAATTGTATAAATCTGAACATGGTAATATGGTTTGTTTTCTTTTATATAAATATATGTTTACTTATATCTTAAGTGTTAATTCAATAAAGGTGTTAAAAAATAACAGTCCCTTATAGGAAACTTCTAACATTTAAAAATATGATGTTTCTTAAAGGGCCAGAATTGCTAAAGTAAAATAAAAGTAAAAAAAACACTTCCTTAAACACACACACACACACACACACACACACACACACACACTTATCTGTCTATATAGGTGTGTGTGAAAATATTCTGTTATGGCAGCTAAAGATATGTGGTAAAAGACTAAACAAAAGATAATACAAGAAGTGAGAAATTGGAAGGTCTTGTTTATGGATGTGGATAGCAAAATACAAACAGTGAGAATGTTTTAGTCCCTTTAGTTTTATATACATGTGAGACATATTTTATCAATCAGAGAAGAAGTTGTGGAAAGTAATTAATAAGGAACTGAAGGATTATTTCGGGAGTGGAAGAGGGCAAGGGTTAAATGGGATAAATTGATCCTTCCAATACAACAAGGTGGTTTAGGATTACCTGATTTGAAGTGATATTTTAGAGCTATACAGGTAAGGCTCATATACATAACACATGCAGAAACCTATAATTCACAGTGGAAACAGGTGATGATGACGAGGAGAAAAATTCAAGAAATGAGACAATGGAATTTTGGATGCAGATCCTTAAGGAGAATAACAACCATACAGAATTTATATTTATAAAGTATCACAAAGTATTCTAAGTATAGTAAACAGGAAAAACACTTCACACTGTGTACTGAGCAGAAAATGGCAGCAAAAATACCTTTGTAGTCTGACAAGGGTATCTTTTAGTTGAATCTAGAACAGAAGCTGCTGTTTAAAAAGGGATAATCAGTGGGGCATATAAAATATTGCATGATAGCTATAGGAATCAATGAGAGGAGGTTATAAAAGATTGGGAAGAGGGATTGGATAAACAATTTAGAGGGAAATGATGGGAAAGCATATGTGGCTCCAAAATATGCAACAAAATCTAGAAGATTCATTTTTTTTTCCTTGAAAGTGCTTGTATAGATATTTTTATATTCCAAGCAGACTCTAAGAATTTTCCTCAGGCACTTGGCAAACGTTGGAGGTGTGATAGGTAGGAAAGAGGTAAAAGGGAACATATGCTGTGGATGTATGATGAATTGGTAGACTTTAAAATTCCATACAGAGCACTCCAGAAATACTGGGCAAACAAATGGGTGTAAGTAAGAAAATTATTTTCTGAGCTGGGACAGGGGATCTGAATTGCCTGTACATTACATAGTAAGGCCTTCTTAAGTTTAATTCTGGTGACTGTCAAAAAAACATTTACTAGAAAATGGAAATCAAACTCTAACCCAACTGTATATGAAGTAATGAATATTGTAAAAGAAATAAAAGAACCGGAACTAGGATCTTTAGAAAAGGATAGGAGTAAATTACATAGAAGAAAATGGAAATTGTGGGAAAAAACACATGCAGAATATTTTGGAGAAGAGGTGAGGTGTAGGGGAAGGCAGGAATTGATCAGTTGTAATGCTGGATTGTTGATAATTGTATAAATCTGAACATGGTAATATGGTTTGTTTTCTTTTATATAAATATATGTTTACTTATATCTTAAGTGTTAATTCAATAAAGGTGTTAAAAAATAACAGTCCCTTATAGGAAACTTCTAACATTTAAAAATATGATGTTTCTTAAAGGGCCAGAATTGCTAAAGTAAAATAAAAGTAAAAAAAACACTTCCTTAAACACACACAAACACACTCACACACACACACACACACACACACACACACACACACACACACACACACACACACACACACACACACACACTTATCTGTCTATATAGGTGTGTGTGAAAATATTCTGTTATGGCAGCTAAAGATATGTGGTAAAAGACTAAACAAAAGATAATACAAGAAGTGAGAAATTGGAAGGTCTTGTTTATGGATGTGGATAGCAAAATACAAACAGTGAGAATGTTTTAGTCCCTTTAGTTTTATATACATGTGAGACATATTTTATCAATCAGAGAAGAAGTTGTGGAAAGTAATTAATAAGGAACTGAAGGATTATTTCGGGGAGTGGAAGAGGGCAAGGGTTAAATGGGATAAATTGATCCTTCCAATACAACAAGGTGGTTTAGGATTACCTGATTTGAAGTGATATTTTAGAGCTATACAGGTAAGGCTCATATACATAACACATGCAGAAACCTATAATTCACAGTGGAAACAGGTGATGATGACGAGGAGAAAAATTCAAGAAATGAGACAATGGAATTTTGGATGCAGATCCTTAAGGAGAATAACAACCATACAGAATTTATATTTATAAAGTATCACAAAGTATTCTAAGTATAGTAAACAGGAAAAACACTTCACACTGTGTACTGAGCAGAAAATGGCAGCAAAAATACCTTTGTAGTCTGACAAGGGGTATCTTTTTTTAGTTGAATCTAGAACAGAAGCTGCTGTTTAAAAAGGGATAATCAGTGGGGCATATAAAATATTGCATGATAGCTATAGGAATCAATGAGAGGAGGTTATAAAAGATTGGGAAGAGGGATTGGATAAACAATTTAGAGGGAAATGATGGGAAAGCATATGTGGCTCCAAAATATGCAACAAAATCTAGAAGATTCATTTTTTTTTCCTTGAAAGTGCTTGTATAGATATTTTTATATTCCAAGCAGACTCTAAGAATTTTTCCTCAGGCACTTGGCAAACGTTGGAGGTGTGATAGGTAGGAAAGAGGTAAATGGGAACATATGCTGTGGATGTATGATGAATTGGTAGACTTTAAAAATTCCATACAGAGCACTCCGTCAGAAATACTGGGCAAACAAATGGGTGTAAGTAAGAAAATTATTTTCTGAGCTGGGACAGGGGATCTGAATTGCCTGTACATTACATAGTAAGGCCTTCTTAAGTTTAATTCTGGTGACTGTCAAAAAAACATTTACTAGAAAATGGAAATCAAACTCTAACCCAACTGTATATGAAGTAATGAATATTGTAAAAGAAATAAAAGAACCGGAACTAGGATCTTTAGAAAAGGATAGGAGTAAATTACATAGAAGAAAATGGAAATTGTGGGAAAAAACACATGCAGAATATTTTGGAGAAGAGGTGAGGTGTAGGGGAAGGCAGGAATTGATCAGTTGTAATGCTGGATTGTTGATAATTGTATAAATCTGAACATGGTAATATGGTTTGTTTTCTTTTATATAAATATATGTTTACTTATATCTTAAGTGTTAATTCAATAAAGGTGTTAAAAAATAACAGTCCCTTATAGGAAACTTCTAACATTTAAAAATATCATGTTTCTTAAAGGGCCAGAATTGCTAAAGTAAAATAAAAGTAAAAAAAACACTTCCTTAAACACACACAGACAAACACACTCACACACACACACACACACACACACACACACACACACACACACACACACACACACACACACTTATCTGTCTATATAGGTGTGTGTGAAAATATTCTGTTATGGCAGCTAAAGATATGTGGTAAAAGACTAAACAAAAGATAATACAAGAAGTGAGAAATTGGAAGGTCTTGTTTATGGATGTGGATGGCAAAATACAAACAGTGAGAATGTTTTAGTCCCTTTAGTTTTATATACATGTGAGACATATTTTATCAATCAGAGAAGAAGTTGTGGAAAGTAATTAATAAGGAACTGAAGGATTTTTTCTGGGAGTGGAAGAGGGCAAGGGTTAAATGGGATAAATTGATCCTTCCAATACAACAAGGTGGTTTAGGATTACCTGATTTGAAGTGATATTTTAGAGCTATACAGGTAAGGCTCATATACATAACACATGCAGAAACCTATAATTCACAGTGGAAACAGGTGATGATGACGCAGGGAGAAAAATTCAAGAAATGAGACAATGGAATTTTGGATGCAGATCCTTAAGGAGAATAACAACCATACAGAATTTATATTTATAAAGTATCACAAAGTATTCTAAGTATAGTAAACAGGAAAAACACTTCACACTGTGTACTGAGCAGAAAATGGCATCAAAAATACCTTTGTAGTCTGACACGGGGTATCTTTTTTTAGTTGAATCTAGGACAGAAGCTGCTGTTTAAAAAGGGATAATCAGTGGGGCATATAAAATATTGCATGATAGCTATAGGAATCAATGAGAGGAGGTTATAAAAGATTGGGAAGAGGGATTGGATAAACAATTTAGAGGGAAATGATGGGAAAGCATATGTGGCTCCAAAATATGCAACAAAATCTAGAAGATTCTTTTTTTTTTTCCTTGAAAGTGCTTGTATAGATATTTTTATATTCCAAGCAGACTCTAAGAATTTTTCCTCAGGCACTTGGCAAACGTTGGAGGTGTGATAGGTAGGAAAGAGGTAAATGGGAACATATGCTGTGGATGTATGATGAATTGGTAGACTTTAAAAATTCCATACAGAGCACTCCGTCAGAAATACTGGGCAAGCAAATGGGTGTAAGTAAGAAAATTATTTTCTGAGCTGGGACAGAGGATCTGAATTGCCTGTACATTACATAGTAAGGCCTTCTTAAGTTTAATTCTGGTGACTGTCAAAAAAACATTTACTAGAAAATGGAAATCAAACTCTAACCCAACTGTATATGAAGTAATGAATATTGTAAAAGAAATAAAAGAACTGGAACTAGGATCTTTAGAAAAGGATAGGAGTAAATTATATAGAAGAAAATGGAAATTGTGGGAAAAAACACATGCAGAATATTTTGGAGAAGAGGTGAGGTGTAGGGGAAGGCAGGAATTGATCAGTTGTAACGCTGGATTGTTGATAATTGTATAAATCTGAACATGGTAATATGGTTTGTTTTCTTTTATATAAATATATGTTTACTTATATCTTAAGTGTTAATTCAATAAAGGTGTTAAAAAATAACAGTCCCTTATAGGAAACTTCTAACATTTAAAAATATCATGTTTCTTAAAGGGCCAGAATTGCTAAAGTAAAATAAAAGTAAAAAAAACACTTCCTTAAACACACACAGACAAACACACTCACACACACACACACACACACACACACACACACACACACACACACACACACACACACACACACTTATCTGTCTATATAGGTGTGTGTGTGTGTGGGGGGGGGGGGGGTTACATGTTAGAATTGTGAATGCTTGAATGAGCAAATGCTTTTTTGTCCTGTAAAGAAGAGTGAATGCTCATGTGAGCAAACATTCTTCTCTATGGAGTTTTTACCAGCAGACTTTTCAATGAGATTGTGGTGCAGCAGTGTAAGGGAATTTGTCCTTAACCTGCTGTCATGAGATCTCAGAGTTAGGATATAGAATTAACAGATATTTTGGGAGGTACAGGGGTGCCTTTCTCTGCAATAATTTTTACACACCATGTAAAATAATATTTTGTCTGTGTTCACTCTTATGAGCATTGGCAGTCTAATGAGATCCTCATATATATCTTTTTCTATATCTCTCCATAGTAACTAATTAATTTTGTATAAAAGGGTTTCACAAAAGGGATTTATCTGCCAGAAAAGGAGCTGAAGTACAGACTGCTGCTTTTGTGAAGCCTCTAAGCTGCTCCTTACCATGTCTTTCATAGGTGTTTCATAGGTGTTTACTAGGCTAATGACCACAAGGGCCTTTTTAAGCCTAGCCATGCATCCCAAATCTCTGACAAGTTCTGATACCATTGATAAGTATAAGCATGGGTCTGGGAGATGAACCATTTACAGGTTACCTGTTTGCATTAAGTCACTCCACAACAAGTACAAATACGATTCTGTCATTGTCCATGCTGGAGTTTATGATTTGAGACGTACCTCCCTGGACTACATGAAAAGAGACATGGAAGAGCACTTGGATCATGTGACCCAGGCAGGTATGACCCTAGCCCTGAGTAGCATCCTGCCTTCGCCCAGAATGATACCACAGTATAAGGACAAAATGATTGACTTCAACAATTGGCTAAGCTTCTGGTGTCATTCAAAGGGGATCCAGTATTTGTCTGCCTGGGAAGACATGATCAACAAACCACGATGCTTTGCCAGAGATGGTCTGCATCTGTCATCCCTGGGATTCAGGTTACTGGCTAAAGCTCTAGCCACCCCTATAGTGCCTTTTTTATGCAAGGTTCAAAGGATAAAACCACCACCGTAACAGATACAAGCATGCAAAATCTGAAGGTAATGCTACTCAATGCTAGAAGTCTAAACCTCAAAATGCACACTCTTGAGGCACTCCTAAAAATGGAGAACATCGATATCTGTGCAGTAACTGAGACCTGGTTCAAGGCTCCAGAGAGCACCCCTGCAATACCAGCTACAATTCTTACCACACTTTTCGGCCACAAAACCAAGACCGAAACACTAAAGGTGGAGGAGTGTCCATATTCACCAAGGATATTCACACCTCCAGGCTAGTTGCCCAACACAATGCATCTGACATTCTCCAGGTGCAACTAACACTAGGTAAGACTGCAATCCAAATTGTAGCTTGCTACAGATCCTCCACCATGCCCCAAGATTCTCACTATACCTTTCTAAACATACTGGAAAATATTAAGATACAACCGAACACCCTAATACTGGGTGATTTCAACCACCCTGCCATTAATTGGGAAACCTACTCGGGTACCAACTCCTTTTCTGAACGGTTCTTGGAATTCATAAATTCCAACGCCCTGGATCAACTAATCCATTGTCCCACCAGGGGAGCCAGTATCCTAGACCTGGTCATTACCAACATGGGAGATAGATGCTCCACACCAGTGGTCACCCCCTCATTGGTTAGGTCTGATCATAAGTAAATCACCTTTGACATCCACATCCCACCCCCACCCCCCAGTAAGGAAACATTCTTAAAAAACTTCTCCAAAGCCAACTTCATGTTACTGAAGTCAGAAGTTACAAACTTCACAACACCCACGCAGATGAGATCTGGAAGTTCGACTGCAGAATCCTACACTAAGGCAGTTTACGAGCACATCCACCCGTGCATGAATCGTGCCATCTCAAATAGAACCAAGATGCTCTTCTCCAAAAAAAGGAAGCCAATCTGGTGGTCCCCTGCTATAAACAAACTATACAACAGAAGGAAGAAACTGTTGCAGAAAAGAGGAAAATCCCAGGATGCAAAATCTCCCTCACCAGCCTCAGTAAGAAGCTGAGAGCCTCATAAAATCCTCAAAAGCTAGTTGTGAAAATAAAATTGCCAAAGATTCCAAAGACAACCACAAGGCATTCTATAGTTATGTCAAGAATCTAAATGGCAATGCTCAGATCTGCTCTGAGCTACAACAGAATGGCATTAAATATACTGATCCCAAGGATATTGCCAATATCCTGGCAGATCGATTTAGTGCCAGCTTCAACCCCCTCTCACCCCCTAAAGGGCCCATCTCAATAGCAAAAGATTGCCAAATTCCAATAATCATGGCCACACAGGTAGAAGCCGCACTCTCTAAAGCTAAGAATACAGCCTCCATGGGACAAGATGACATTCCAGGCTGTGTACTACATAAACTACAAAATGAACTGGCACCTCACCTAAGTGTCATGTTTAATCATAGCCTCACCTCAGGCTTCGTGCCCACTGAGAGGTCCACAGCTACAGTTATCCCACTCCACAAGGGAGGATCCGCCTTGGATCCCGGGAACTACCATCCCATCAGTCTGACAAGCCTGATCTGCAAGGGCATGGAACGCATTATCATGGAACTTATAAACAAAGACATTGGCAACCTTCAAACACTGGACCCCACCCAATTTGGGTTTGTGAAGGGCCGATCTTGTCTCCTGAATCTGATTGACTTCTTCAAATCAGTCTCCAGAGCTGTGGATGAGGGTAAGGTGGTCCACACAGCCTATCTGGGCCTCGCCAAGGCCTTCAACACTATTCCCCACTCTGGAATCATAGATAAACTTACTAAGCTGGGCATAAATCCCTACGTCAATCGATGGGTTGCCAACTGGCTTACTGACAGAACCCAGACTGTAAAAGTAGCCGACTCCAAATCCAGCTCCAGACAAGTGACAAGTGGAGTACCTCAGAGTTCAGTCCTGAGACCACTTGGCATCTACTTCTCTGAAGTACAGGCCAACACTAAGGGACTCTGGCTAACAAAGTTTGCATATGACTGCAAACTGGGAGCTATTATTGCATCCCCAAATGATGTGGATATTCTACAAAAAGGTCTTACAGAAACAGATGCCTGGTGCCAGAGCCATGGGCTCAAGCTTAATGCCAAGAAATGTATAGTTATCCCTTTTGGAAAAAAAACATGTACCCAAGAATTACCACATAGGTGGCAGGATGCTAAACATCGAAAGTGTGATGAGAGACTTAGGGACACAGGTGGTCAGTGGTCTCACTTTCGATAACCACATCACCACAACAGTCAGGAAATCCTTCTATGTGGCACACCTCATCACTAAGGGCTTTTCATCCAGAAAAAAGGAGGTCATTGTCCCACTGTACTCATCCCTCATTAGACCCATTATAGAGTATAATGCCCCATTTGGTATGTACCTCACAAGACATCTGCAACAGCTGGAAAGGCCACAAAAATACCTCGCTAAAAGAATCACAGGCCTAAAGCAGATGCCATATGCTGACCGTCTAAAAAACTCCAGCTATACTCTGTGGCATATCGTCTACTCAGAGGCGATCTCTGCTTAACATACAAGGCCATGTCAAACCCTGAGCTGTTGGACATGCTCCACTTAAAGAAATCCCAATCCCTCAGAGCCACACGCTCCAGGGATCTAAACCTTGTCATCACAATGAACAAAACATGCTGGAGGGATAGGTTCCTGACCCAGAGACTCCCCATATTCTGGAATAGACTGCCCATACATGTCAAGTAGAGCGCCTCATTGGCCATCTTCAAAACGAACCTTGATGATTGGATGGGAGATAGGAAATTCACCCCGGGGATCATGTCAGTCACCCTACTAGACAGGGGCCCAGAGAAGTAAATATTGTGGGAAGAAATATCCAGGGAATTGGGAATTGTTATGGCTAGGCTTGCATAGGCCCTAAGGCTGATAGCCTAGTACCAACCTATGAACCTATGAACCTATTAGAGACATAGGTGTCAGACCAGGGATACATTTCTAGTTTTCCCTTCAATTGTCCAAGTTGCACTTGAATTTGGTTAGGGAGGAACTCTGCTTCAGATTGATGGGGAGCATGTTCCATAGAAGGGGTAGTCTCTGGGATACATACCTATCTCTCCAGCAGGTCCTATTTATATCGCAGGCAATGTTTATGTCTTTAGAACGGGTAATTCTGGTAGTGTTTGTTTTGTGGATATGAAGGAGGTCCATCAGAGTGGGGTCTGACAATGTCCTGTATACCAGGCATAGATCTCCCCTCAAAAGCCTGTAGGAGACAGAATACAGGGATGGTGTAAGAAAGTACTAATGATTTTCTACTCTGAGTAATGATTTTCCCTCCATAGGGCTGTCCAATCTGGATTCAGAGCTTTTGGAATCTGGGCAGTTGTCATGTATTGGGCAAGACAGATTCCATTTAGCCTAAAGGCATTTGCAGCTGGGGGAATGATGAACATCATCTGCTATGCCTGCTTGTCTTGTCTTTAGTGTTTCATATATATATATATATATATATATATATATATATATATATATATATATATATGTGTGTGTGTGTGTGTGTGTGTGTGTGTGTGTGTGTGTTTAGAGTCTATAGTGTATCATTCTTCTTTTACATCTGGTCTTCTTTAACAGGAAACTATGTTCTCTCAGTTTGTTTTGTAGCCTTTCTAGTCTCTTACAAAGCTTTTCTTTTTCCTAACAGCTCATTAACTCCTTCAAAGCCTTTAATTACTTATTCGACAACTCTTTAGATATTACTATGGAGCTGATGAAATACTAAAAGTATATCTGCATTAAATATACTCGGCTTGAAACTTTCTTCTTCTAGCTTTATCTTCAAGAATCCCTGACTTGATTTTAGTAGTGAAAAGAACTTAGCATTTTACATTGTTGAGGACACTTCTTCAACAATAAGTAGTGTGTAAAGCTCTCTTGTAATTGCTTTATTCAAATCTTGTTGATTAATACAAATATAAATCCTGACATTTTTATTGAATTAACCACACCATTCAGCTATTCTTTTGGTTAAGATTGTTTTAGTGAAAGCCAGGCTTTCTCTACAGTTTAATTCATACTTTAGTTTACTCCTGAGAGCTAGTACTATTTTCTTTAGCAATCAGATTTTAACTCTTTGTACAATTCTCTTTGCAAATGTCCTAAGCCTGTAAATAAATCATCTTAGTCAATACAAATATCATAGCTTTGGCTCTGGACAATACCTGAAGTTCTCCATGACTGCATGATTACTGTATCCATCAACACTTTGTTTTTACATTGAGTCTTTATTTTATTATTCCTAGCTTCAACTAAGCCAAAAAAAAAAAATCAGAAGGTGGAATTTAACTTTTAAGGATTAAATTTGAAAAAAAAAAATGATATTGCACAATTTTTTTTTTATATTGACATTTCAATAGTTTTTAACATGGTGGCTCTACCAGGTGACCAGAAAATGGTAACCATATAGTTCTTTTGTATGTCTAGTACCCAAGTGCTTTAGAAGTGTTTACAGACAAAATGATACGGCTTACACCTGTAGTTTAAATTCAGTATTAATTAATTATAGTTAATGTTAAGTATTATTTTTTTCATTTCAGTAGGGTTGCCACCTTCCTTCACGGCTAAAACCGGAGCAAAGCCACACCCCTTGCGTCACCAGTAACCCCGCCCACCCCAACCCCCTCTCCCGCCAACATACCTCCTATTTTGTGATGTCACGACAGCATCACTCAACAGGAACGCCCTCTTTTTTCGTTCCCGACGCCTGCTTTTGGCTGATTTACTATGCTTTTCTGTAAAAAAAGCATAGTAAATCAACGATTAAACTCCGATAGTCTGTTTCCTTTTTGAAACAGAATACCGGAGTTTGTACAGTGTTTTCCGGACTACCGGAGAATCAGTTTGATTTTCTGATAGTCCGGAAAAAAAATGGAGGGGTGGCAAGCCTACATTTCAGGCTTGCAACTCTGTCAGAGTGTTTGTGAGATGTTCTCAAATTTCAGTTCATCAGCCCTTTTCACTTTTATAGAAGCAACAAGCATTTCTGTTTCATGGCTTACTCAACAACATATCTATTCTCTCAATCCTACTTATTTTTCCATGTAATAAATTTTAGAATCCATAGGATTTAGAAAGTTTCTCTTTGTACATGCAACTTGACTGATGTAAGCTAGACAATCAGCACTATTGGAGGGAATCTGGGATTCAGAAACATGATAAGGCTGCACAGAGAAACACCTCATTAGCAGCTCATTATCATGCTTCTGAATTGAACACTAAACTGGCAGACCTGACCATTCAAGTGTTCGCCTCATCAGTGTACAGATCACTTATTCTAAGTTTCAGTTAATCACAGAGTAGTTACATTTCTATTTACATTTATATACATACAATAGTTACATTTATACATTCTAAAATTTTACATAGGCAGAGGTTACTAAAGAGAAAGCCCACGTGCAGCTTAGTGGATTGTATAGGCAGGAGTTATGAATAAAAATTGTTTTGCCTCAGTAAAAGGTTGAGAGTATTCTGTTTAAGGAGAGTATTTGGAGAGTATTGTATGGTGAGCAAAAAGTCTTAACCTGGTGATGAGCATATACAGGACCAGGATTGGTTAAGATGTTGTTTAAGCAGTGGTTTAAGACTGACATTTTTTCAGAGAGCTTGAGTTGTGTGTGGATACTATTCCAGAGTTTCATAATGATAATAATAATAATAATAATAATAATAATAATAATAATAATAATAATAATAATAATAATAATAATATAATTCCCAAACTTCTCCTTTACTGCTGCCATTTTATCTTTCCTTTCTTCAAGAAATGTAATAGCTGAATTCATTTAAGGCTTCTTCTCCAGCAACATGCAGAATTGCAATATAACATATTTTCTTTAAGCTTCTGGGCTAATCCACTCAAGGTAAGGAATAAGTCAAGCTTCTGAATCCAAAGCTTACAAAGTTACACTCAATTATCTTGCATTTAGCAAATTCCCAGTGGATGCAGGTGTACAAATGTTCAGCTAAGAATTATAACTCTAGGCTTCAAAGCATATGCATTGTTGAAGGCAAATGGATTTCTGCATTTTGCAACTATATTCTCCATCATGACATGATGTGAGTTCTGTAGATTTGCCACAGCGAGTATCACACAAACACTGAGAGTTTTTGTCTAGCAACCTTGAAGCCTTTAATCAGAGTGTACTCACTAGAAAAGAAAATGTGCTACTTGATGTTCAGCTTTCTTTTCCCAGCTAATTAGTATTTAAAATGTTATACCCTGTATATAAAAGTGGACGCTACAAACAGGCTGCTATGGTGACTGGTGGTGGCTAGATGGTTAAAGGAAGGTATTGGTATGAAAGGACATGGAACATATATATATGTCTGCATCACAATAAGGATGAGTCACCTGCCTTGTGTCTTCCATTTTCTTTATGCTGTTCTGTGTTTCACATTTCTTGCTTCTGTCACTGTTCTGTACTTTTTGGCGTTTCTTTTCTACTATATAACATCATCTTTCGAAACTACAAGATGTCTTCTTGACCTGTTCCTTGTGCTACGTTACTTTTCTGTATCTATTTTTCATTAGATGGTGACTTTTCTGCTACTATTCTGTTTTTTTTCCCTAATTTCTGAAGATATGAATATATGTACAATGACATTACAATACACAATTAATACACATACTACTTACTTGACTCTAATACAGCTTCAAAGTTGGCACCGCATAATGTGTGAAATGTACATACTTAACATTTCAGCTCATACAAACAGTTTAAAAAAAAACAACTCCACATGCACTGCATAGCATCTAAACCTGGAAAGAGGAGCAAAGCCATAACTTGAGAAAAAGCTGAATCATGTAGTCTGAAGTTTACTTCCCTCAGTCTCCATCTTTAAACTCCATAACCCTGAGCAAGTAATCTGACAAAACAGATCAATCAAATAAATTAAAATAGTCACTGTACTGTGATTACACCATCTGCTTATTGCTGTTCATTGTTTCCAATAGAGCACGTTAAACATTATAAATTAATAAATGCCACTAAAGCAATTTAAACATTATATAACAGTGCCCATTGATATGTCCTTTCCAGTGATTTCATAAGGTCCCTTCTAGAGCTACTGGTCTCAGGTAGTACCTATTTGATATGTTCATTTACATGTAAACACTTATTTTGGTGCCACTGCAAGCTGGGTGTACATAGAAGGGTTGTTCTGTCTTTGTCTTTTTTTTAACAAAAATACAAATGCTCATGACAAAATGTAATGAGAATATATAAAAAAATAAAATGAAAAAAGGACAAATTCTGAAGTTTCAACAATACAAAATGAATCAAACAATTTTTATATTAAAAATGGCTTTACAAGGTAAGAAATACTAGCACTTTTAAAATATTGGCTGTGCACAATGCCAGCAAGAAAATGTACAGAATGATACAATCAAGAAAGGTTTTAGTTCCCATCAATCTTTAAATAATAATACAAACATGTTTAGTATGCATGAAACTTACTATAAGATGCTTGAATACATCACTGGTGCAGTAACATAAACTATATGGGACATGTACTACCAGGATCATTCCAGCTTTAGGGCACATTCTGTGCATCCTAGCCACTGCACAGCTCCAGAAAAGAAGGATAAAATCAGTGCCTAGGGCTCCAAAGCTTTAGAGCTTTCCTGCCTCAGAACAGGAAGGCTGGAGCTATGACAGATATGTGCTAGTAAAAAAGGAAAGCACATAAATCCATTCCCTGGTAAGAAGCAAAAACACAAAGAAGGAGGGTGGACAGAGGGTGTGGTACTGTAAAAATTTGTTCTATTTAAACATCTATTGTTATGGTAAGTTTACTTAGACAATCCTACTGTGTTCATCATTAGATCATTGTTACAGTAGCCTACGCTATAAGGGATGAATACCAGGGCATAGAAAACAAGGAAGAAGCCCCTGTAAAATAGTACAAGAAAAGCCTGCTTTTGATCTAGAAAAGGACTCTAAATTGTAGTTCTTGGTAAAGGTGTATTAAGGTGATGAAGTTGCAGTGTCTGGTATATTTCTAGAATTTACCCCCTTCCAGAAAGGTATAGAAGTAGTCAGGACCCTGGAGGAGTGGGCCCTGACTTTACCAGGAATTGTCTTGTTATGGTGAGAATAACAAAAAGCAATATCATGAGAGAACCATTTAGAAATTGTTTTGTTTTGACACTGTCCCTTTTTGGAACTAAACAGCTGATCTGCAATCCTGAATGTTTTTGTCCTGTGAATGCTGGTAGTTGCCTGTACATATTCACTGTTCTTTCTCCCTATTTTTAGGGATGAAGATATTGAGAACAATAGAGTGGCTTGATGTAAACTCTGAGAAAACCTTAGGCATAAAAGAAGGATTTGTTCTCAAAAATGATCATATCTTTGAGCAAAAGGAAATAGGTATGACTTACTATAAGAGCTAGTAACTCTGGCAATCTGCAGAGGTCAGAGCAAAAAGTCATGTTTTCAAGATGCAGTCTTCAAAATAGCCTCATCAGTAGGTTCAGAAGGGAACCAAGTATGTTTTCTCCAGTTCCAAGTTAAGATTGGAAGAAGGAGCCAACTGCTCTCTGGGTAGACAGATATGTAAACCCTCTCAAAAACTGGCTCTATTGATGTGGGGTAAAAAGGGGAGGAGTATCTAAGGGCAGAGAAACAGAGGTGGCCCAGAAATGAAATTTGATAAAAGAGTAAGAAATAAAAGAGGATTATAACTCACACAAATACTGCAGAACCAGGGAGTCTGAACCTCAAAATGGTCCTGGCTC